>NC_046000.1:10441562-10581858 GCF_010909765.2 Amblyraja radiata
GCTGGAGAAACTCAGTGGGTGAGGCAGCATCTATGTAGCGAAGGAATAGGTGACGTTTCGGGTCGAGACCCTTCTTCAATACTGTACCTTCGATTTTTCCAGCATCTGCAGTTCTTTCTTAAACATTTCGTTGAAGAAGGGTCTCGACCCGAAACGTCACCTATTCCTTCGCTCCATAGATGCTGCCTCGTCCTCTGAGTTTCGAAGAAGGATCTCGGCCCGAAACGTCACCTATTCCTTCGCTCCATAGATGCTGCCTCACCCGCTGAGTTTCTCCAGCATTTTTGTCGAGATAGGTTTTTAAGGTGGGGGGAGGGGGGTGGGGGGAAGATTTAATAGGAACCTGAGGGGTAACTTTTTACGCAAAGGGTGGTGGGTGTATGGAACATCTTGCCAGAGGAGGTAGTTGAGGCTGGGACTATCGCAACATTTAAGAACCATTTAAATCGGTACATGGATAGGACAGGATTAGAGGGATAAGGGCCAAACACAGGCAGGCGGGACTAGTGTAGATGGGGTATTGAGCTATGGAGGCTCACAGTGTGGAAACAGGCCACTGAGGGAGTGCAGCGTAGGTTCACCAGGTTATTTCCCGGGATGGCGGGACTGTCATATGTTGATAGAATGGAGCGGCTGGGCTTGTATTCACTGGAATTTAGAAGGATGAGAGGATATCTTATTGAAACATATAAGATTATTAAGGGATTGGACACGCTAGAGGCAGGAAACATTTTCTCCATGTTGGGGGAGTCCAGAATCAGGGGTCACAGTTTAAGAATAAGGGGTCGGCCATTTAGAACGGAGACGAGAAAAAACGTATTCACCCAGAGAGTTGTGAGTCTGTGGAATTCTCTGCCTCAGAGGGCGCTGGAGGCCGGTTCTCTGGATGCTTTCAAGAGAGAGTTGAAGCCCTCCCTTCACCACCTCCAGTTTAAATTCCATTTGGAATATTTTGGAGGACCAAGAAACCAAGAACCAAGTTAGATAGGGCTCTTAAAGATAGCGGTGTCAGGGGATATGCGGTGTCAGGGGATATGGGGAGAAGGCAGGAACGGGGTACTGATTGTGGATGATCAGCCATGATTACAGTGAATGGCGGTGCTGGCTCGAAGGGCCGAACGGCCTACTCCTGCACCTCCCATCTCCAACCCTTTCCCCTATCCGCAGAGACCGTTCCCTCCGCAACTCCCTGGTTAACTCATCCCTTCCCACCAAAACCACCCCCTCCCCAGGCACCTTCCCCTGCAACCGCAGAAGATGCAACACCTGTCCCTGTACCTCCCCTCCTCGACTCTGTCCAGGGACCCCGACAGTCCTTTCAGGTGAGGCAGAGGTTCACTTGCACCTCCTCCAACCTCATCTACTGTATCCAAGATGTTGACTTTTATACATCGACGAGACGAAATGTAGACTGGGCGATCGTTTTGCTAAACACGCCTGAACCTACCTGATCTCCCAGTTTCAGATTTGCACGTACATTTCATGAAGTTAAATATCCTGAGGCATTTAGTTTAGTTTAGTTTAGTTTAGTTTAGTTTAGAGATACAGCGCGGGAAACGTGCCCTTCGGCCCATCGAGTCCGCGCCGATCAGCGATCCCCGCACACTAACACGATCCCACGCACACTGGGGATAATTTGCAATCTTTACCGAAGCCTATTAACCTACAAACCCGCACGTCTTTGGAATGTGGGAGGAAACCGGAGCACCCGGAGAAAACCCACGCGGTCACGGGGAGAACGGTTTGTAGGTTAATCGGCATTTGGTAAAATTGTAAACCGCCCCGAGTGCGTGTCGGATGGCGTTAGTGTGCGGGGATCGCTGGTCGGCGCGGGCTGGGTGGACCTGTGCCCGAGCCGTGTCTCTAAACTAAACGCGGTGACCATCGAGTCGCTCGTCTTTAATTCCCATCTGAGGAATGACGGCTGGTCCCAGGGTGGAGGAAAAAGTGTTCTGCTTTGCGTGTTCGGCGAATCCGTTCGGCCATTTTAAGTGGGGGGGCTTCAACAGGGTGGAGAGAGGTCCCTGAATCTAAAGATGAATCAGCTCTCAGCTCCTCTCAGCTCTCACTCAGCTCCTCCGGTTTCTTTCCCCAAGTGACAGCAAACAAATTGAGCTGCAGACTAAATGAAAGTTAAATTGCATCCATCTGGCACTACACTGATTTAATAGCCTGTTAACCCCGAGTCTAGGACCAGAGGTCACATCCTCAGAATTTAAGGACATTCGTTTAGGAAGGAGATGAGGAGAAATTTCTTCAGTCAGAGGGTGGTGAATCTGTTGAATTCTCTGCCACAGAAGGCTGTGGAGGCCACAAGTCAGTAGATATTTTTAAGGCAGAGATAGATAGATTCTTGATTGGTGCGGATGTCAGGGGTTACGGGGAGAAGGCAGGAGAATGGGGTGTGGAGGGAGAAATAGATCAGCCATGATCGAATGGCGGAGTAGACTTGATGGGCCGAATGGCCTAATTCCACTCCCATCACTTATGATCTTATGATGGGAGGTCATGTTGCAGTTGTATAAGACGTTGGTGAGGCCGCATTTTAAAGTATTGCGTTCAGTTTTGGGCACCGTGTTATAGGAAAGATGCTGTCAAGCTGGAAAGGGTACAGAGAAGGTTTACAAGGATGTTGCCAGGACTCGAGGGTGTGAGATAGAGGCAGAGGTTGTCGGGACGACAGATGGCACAATGGGCTAAGTGTTCGGCTGGCAACCGGAAGGTAGTCGGTTCGAATCCCGCTTGGAGTGCATACTGTCGTTGTGTCCTTGGGCAAGACACTTCACCCACCTTTGCCTGTGTGTGAATGTGTGTGAGTGATTGGTGGTGGTCGGAGGGGCCGTAGGCGCAGATTGGCAGCCACGCTTCCGTCAGTCTGCCCCAGGGCAGCTGTGGCTACAGAAGTAGCTTACCACCACCGAGTGTGACTGAGGAGTGAATGAATAATGCGATGTAAAGCGCCTTGAGTATTAGAAAGGAGCTATATAAATCCCATCCATTATTATTATTATTAGAGGTTGAGCAGGCTGGGACTCTATTCCTTGGAGCTATTGTCTAAGTCTCCCTCAACCTCCAACGTTCCAGAGAAAGCAATCCAAGATTGGCAGCGCTCTCTTTTCAACTTCCTCTGCACCCTCTCCAAAGCCTCCACGTTCTTCCTGCAATGAGGGCGACCAAAAACTGCACGCACTCCTCCAAATTCACCGCTAGTTTAAGCAAAATGCATTTTTCTTCGACTTTCTTAAAAGTGGAGCTCCGTGCCTTTGGCCCAATTCAGTTTAGTTTATCGTCACGTGTACTGAGGTACGGTGAAAAGCTTTTTGTTGTGTGCTAACCAGTCAGCGGAAAGACAATACATGATCGGTGAGACTAAGCGGAGGCTGGGCGATCGTTTCGCCGAACACCTCCGCTCAGTCCGCAAGAACCTACCTGAACTCCCGGTGGTTCAGCACTTCAACTCCCCCTCCCGTTCACAATCCGACCTCTCTGTCCTGGGTCTCCTCCATTGCCAGAGTGAGCAACACCGGAAATTGGAGGAACAGCACCTCATATTCCGCCTGGGTAGCTGCGTCCGGCGGGCATGAACATTGAATTCTCCCAATTTTGCTAGCCCTTGCTGTCTCCTCCCCTTCCTTAACCCTCGAGCTGTCTCCTCCCATCCCCCCACCCTCGGGCTCCTCCTCCTCCCTTTTTCCTTCCTTCTCCCCCTCCCACCCCCAATCAGTCTGAAGAAGGGTTTCGGCCCGAAACGTCATTGAGGTTCAAACGAAATTTGGTTCCTGCAGTCATACACACAAGAAAAAGAACCATGACACAATTTACACAAACATCCATCACAGTGAATCTCCTCCTCACTGTGATGGAAGGCAAAGTCATATCTCTTTAGCGTTTAGTGCAAGGTAAAGCCAGCAAAGTCCGATCAAGGATAGTCCCAGGGTCTCCAATGAGGTAGATCGTAGTTCAGGACCGCTCTCTGGTTGTGGTAGGATGATTCAGTTGCCTGATAACAGCTGGGAAGAAACTGTCCCTAAATCTGGAGGTGTGTGCGTTTTCACACTTTTCTACCTCTTGCCCGATGGGGGAAGGGAGAAGAGGGAGTGGCCGGGGGTGAGACTGGTCCTTGATTATGCTGCTGGCCTTGCCGAGGCAGCGTGAGGTGTAGATGGAGTCGATGGAAGGGAGGTTGGTTTGTGTGATGGTCTGGGCTGCATCCATCAATCGCGTCCACCATTTCTTGCGGTCTTGGGCGAAGCACCGTGCCGTGATGCGCCCCGATAAAATGACACAGTTGCTGCCTTACAGCACTTGCAGCGTCAGAGACCCGGGTTCGATCCTGGCCTTGGGCGCTGTCTGTACGTTCTCCCCGTAACCTGCGTGGGTTTTCTACGAGATCTTCGGTTTCCTCCCACACTCCAAAGATGTGCAGGTTTGTAGGATAATTGGCTTGGTATAAGTGTAAACTGTCTCCGTTGTGTGTAGGATAGTGTTAGTGTGCGGGGATCGCTGGTCGTCGAGGACTCGATGGGCCGAAGGGCCTGTTTCCAAGCTGTATCTCTAAACTAAACTAAACGCCTCAGGATATTTTACTGCACGAATTGTACCTACAAATCTGAAAGATGTTCCAGGAATGGAAAGACATTCTTGCCATAGAGGGAGTACAGAGAAGGTTCACCAGACTGATTCCCGGAATGTCAGGACTTTCATATGAAGAAAGACTGGATAGACTCGGCTTGTACTTGCTAGAATTTAGAAGATTGAGGGGGGATCTTATAGAAACTTACAAAATTCTTAAGGGACTGGTTAGGCTAGATGCAGGAAGATTGTTCCCAATGTTGGGGAAGTCCAGAACAAGGGGTCACACAGTTTAAGGATAAGGGTCCCTCCCCCAACTGATCCGCAATTCCGTGTCCCTCCCCATCTTCCAGTCCCGCCTCAAGACCCATCTCTTCACCTCTGCCTATCCTTAGCCCCACGTCCCCGTCCCTTTTCATCTGTGCATTAATTGCCTCATGCTGTATTTTGTATTGAATTCTGTCTTTACTTTGTGTACTAGTCATGTCTCTACTATTTATTTCATTCCCCTTACATGTTTTTCCTATACATGCTCAATTTTTGTAAGGTGTCCTTGAGACTCTTGAAAGGCGCCCATAAATAAAATGTATTATTATTATTATTAAGGGGGAAATCTTTTAGAACCGAGATGAGGAAAACATTTTTCACACAGAGAGTGGTGAATCTGTGGAACTTTCTGCCACAGAAGGTAGTTGAGGCCACAGTTCATTGGCTATATTTAAGAGGGAGTTAGATGTGGCCCTTGTGGCTAAAGGGATCAGGGGGTATGGAGAGAAGGCAGGGATGGGATACTGAGTTGGATGATCAGCCATGATCATATTGAATGGCGGTGCAGGCTCGATCTGGCTGAATGGCCTACTCCTGCACCTAATTTCTATGTTTCTATGTTTCTATGTTTGGCCATCTACAACGGCATCTGTACCGTCAGTTAATGTTTTAGTTGAAAGTACACAAAATTGCTGGAGAAACTCAGCGGGTGCAGCAGCATCTATGGAGCGAAGGAAATAGGCGACGTTTCGGGCCGAAACCCTTCTTCAGACTGATGGGGGGTGGGGGGGAGAAGGAAGGAAAAGGGGAGGAGGAGGAGCCCGAGGGCGGGCGGATGGGAGGAGACAGCTAGAGGGTTGAGGAAGGGGAGGAGACAGCAAGGGCTAGCAAAATTGGGAGAATTCAATGTTAATGCCATCCGGACGCAAGGTCCCCAGACGGAATATGAGGTGCTGTTCCTCCAATTTCCGCTGTTGCTCACTCTGGCAATGGAGGAGACCCAGGACTGAGAGGTCGGATTGGGAATGGGAGGGGGAGTTGAAGTGCTGAGCCACCGGGAGGTCAGGTTGGTTATTGCGGACTGAGCGGAGGTGTTCGGCGAAACGATCGCCCAACCTCCGCTTAGTCTCCCCGATGTAAATCAGCTGACATCTCGAGCAGCAATGTTTTAGTTGAGTTTAGTTTAAAGATACAGCACGGAAACGGGCCCTTCGGCCCACCGAGTCCGATCCCTGCACACTAACGCTATCCTACACACACTGGGGGCAGTTTACAATTTTATCGATCGTCAAGCAGAGCTGATTTTGTATCCCGAAACTAAAAACAAAGCTGAATCCCTTTCAATGGTGGGTCTGTAAATACAATGGCAGCCTGCGTAACACCACAAGATGAATTCACAAAGCAGGTCACCTTCACAAGGGGTAACTTTGGATGCAGTCATTTGCTTTGCGTCTATTTAGACCGTTATATTATCGCACAACGCCGTCCCATGGGAGAAAATGCATATCACTCAGCCCCTGGTTTACAATCTGTCAGCTAAGAGCACAATTAAGTCCGGGACAGGTAGTAAAATATTGGTTGCAAATTCCCCCCACGGGAGCCGAGATTACTCAAGGCAAGACGCCATCCCCTCTGAGCAAGGAGAATGTACGGAAGGACATTATCACCGGCGAGGCCTGCAATGCAGGCTTCAAGATCACCGAAACCAAAATCAGTAAAACGGTGGAGAAAATCAGCAAACTTACTTCATAGAAACATAGAAACATAGAAAATAGGTGCAGGAGTAGCCCATTCGGCCCTTCGAGCCTGCACCGCCATTCAATGTGATCATCCACAATCGGTACCCTGTTCCTGTCTTCTCCCCATATCCCTTGATTCCGTTAGCCCCAAGAGCTATAATCTATTCTCTCTTGAAAACATCCAGTGAATTGGCCTCCACTGCCTTCTGTAGCAGAGATTTCCACAGATTCACAACTTTCCGGATTAAACAGTTTTTCCTCATCTCCGTCCTAAATAATAATAATAATGGATGGGATTTATATAGCGCCTTTCTAATACTCAAGGCGCTTTACATCGCATTATTCATTCACTCCTCAGTCACACTCGGTGGTGGTAAGCTACTTCTGTAGCCACAGCTGCCCTGGGGCAGACTGACGGAAGCGTGGCTGCCAATCTGCGCCTACGGCCCCTCCGACCACCACCAATCACTCACACACATTCACACACAGGCAAAGGTGGGTGAAGTGTCTTGCCCAAGGACACAACGACAGTATGCACTCCAAGCGGGATTCGAACCGGCTACCTTCCGGTTGCCAGCCGAACACTTAGCCCATTGTGCCATCTGTCGTCCCACATGGCCGACCCCTTATTCTTTAAGAAGGAACTGCAGATGCTGGAAAATCGAAGGTAGACAAAAATGCTGGAGAAACTCAGCGGTGGAGGCAGCATCTATGGAGCGAAGGAATGGGCGATGTTCCAGGTCGACTGATGTGGGGGTGGGGGGGACAGGAGGAATCTTCCCACCCCCGCCCGGATGTCAAGGGTTACGGGGAGAAGTAGAATGGGATTGGGAGGCAGAGATCAGCCATGATTAAATGGTGGAATGGACACGATGGGCCGAATGGCCTAATTCTACTCCTATAACTCGTGAACTTGTGATCTGCGGGCAGTCATGCAGGCCACCCGCAACCAGGTCCTCCTCTTGGACGGCCATTTTATTAATGCTAAAAAAACTGCGCTGCATTTCGAAGATAAAAACGCTAAACGCCGGAGTAACTCAGCCGGGGCAAGCATCACCTCCGGAAAAGAGGGACAGGTGACGTCTCGGGCCGAGACCCTACTTCAGACGGATGTGTTTGGCTTTGGAAGAGGCCTGGAGACGTTGTGGGAAAGACGGGTGGCACGGTGGCGCAGTGGTAGAGTTGCATCTTTTGCACCGTTTCATAACTAGAGGAGTCGAGTATCGGAGCAAAGAGGTCCTTCTGCAGTTGTACAGGGCCCTAGTGAGACCACACCAGGAGCATAGTGTGCAGTTTTGGCCCCCTAATTTGAGGAAGGACATTCTTGCTATTGAGGGAGTGCAGCGTAGGTTCACCAGGTTAATTAATTACCGGGATGGCGGGACTGTCATATGCTGAGAGATGGCCTTGGGACTTTAAATGGCCACGGGACTTGCTAGCGCCCGCAGGGGGGCTCAAGCATCAAGACACGGAGCTTGGCCTTGCATCGCCCGGCGCGGCTTTAATGGCCGCGGGACTTATTCACCATCACCCGCCGGGGGCTTTGACTCTGACATCGGGAGGAGAATGAGGAGTGCAGGGGAGAGATAAGACTTTGCCTTCCATCACAGTGAGGAGGAGATTCGCTGTGATGGATGTTTGTGTAAATTGTGTTGGGTCTTGGTTCTTCTACTTGTTTGTTGAAATGACAACAAATAAATTGTATCATTGTGTATGGAGCGGCTGGGCTTGTATACTCTGGAATTCAGAAGGATGAGAGGATATCTTATTGAAACATATAAGTTTATTAAGGGTTTGGACACGCTAGAGGCAGGAAACATGTTCCCGATGTTGGGGGAATCCAGAACCAGGGGCCACACACAGTTTAAGAATAAAGGGTCGGCCATTTGGAACGGAGACGAGGAAACACTTTCTTCACAGTTGTGAATCTGTTCAATTCTCTGCCTCAGAGGGTGGTGGAGGCCTGGTTCTCTGGATACTTTCAAGAGAGAGCTAGATATGGCTCTTAAAGATAGCGGAGTCAGGGGAGAAGGCAGGAACGGGGTACTGATTGGGGATGATCAGCCATGATCACATTGAATGGAGGTGCTGGCTCGAAGGGCCGAATGGCCTCTACTCCTGCACCTATTGTCTATTGTCTATTGTTTAGCAACTGTTCCCGAGGAGCTGCAGAGGTTAATTCTCATTGTGCAGTGTTTGTTGGTTACGTTTATTTGGATCGGGAGTTAATCCTCCTCCAGATAAGGCCGGCTTGGCTGATTGCCCAGTTCTTCGATCCATATCTTAATGTTGGTTCAATTATTACATGGTGTACTTTATGTTCAACGCCACAGGCTAATACACTTCAACCCCTGAGATTTATCCACGTGTCGTTGGTCAATGCGGTTGTGAGGCCGGGGGGGGGGGGGGGTTGGAGGGGGAGCCGTTTTCACAAGGAGAGCAAGTTTTCATTATCTCAGTCGTAAAAATCAAACCTTCAAACCTTCAATAATCAAACCTTCAACACACAGAGGCATCCAGACCGAAATACAGCCGTCTTTTCTTTCCGCAAAAGCCAGATGCAGCGAATAGTGGTCGCAGTCCGCGATCCGACCTCCTCCTCGCCTTTGCCAGAGACAAGATGCTGGAGTGAAGGGCCTGTCTCACTTAGGCACATAGAAACATAGAAAATAGGTGCAGGAGGAGGCCATTCGGCCCTTCAAGCCAGCACCGCCATTCATTGTGATCATGGCTGATCGTCCCCAATCAATAACCCATGCCTGCCTTCTCCCCATATCCCTTGATTCCACAAGCCCCTAGAGCTCTATCTAACTCCCTCTCAAATCCATCCAATGACTTGGCCTCCACTGCCCTCTGTGGCAGGGAATTCCACAAATTCACAACTACTCTGGGTGAAAAGGTTTTTTCTCACCTCAGTCAAGCTCTGTGCCTTCCACCACAGTGATGAATGCTGTGGTGGATGTTTGTGTAAAAATTTTATTGTGGTTGTGTTCTTTATTATTGTACCGCTGCTGGCAACCCAAATACCACCGACCTTGGTTGTGTGGCAATTAAATTATATCAATCAATTATATCAAATGACCTCCCCTTTATTCTAAGACTGTGTGTGGCCCCTGGTTCTGGACTCGCCCAACATTGGGAAAATTTTTCCTGCATCTAGCTTGTCCAGTCCTTTTATAATTTTATATGTTTCTATAAGATCCCCCTCATCCTTCTAAACTCCAGTGAATACAAGCCTAGTCTTTTCAATCTTACGCGACCGTTACAGACGACTTCCGGCACCCTTGATAGGTCGCCGAAATGTTCAACATGTTGGAAATTCAGCGGCGACCAGAAAGACGCTACGACTCTTTGGAGACCCCTCGCAACCATTGGAGACGTCTCACAACCGTACAGGCGACCCCTGGCGACATGTCCCAGGTGACCTCTCGCCTACGGTCGTGAGAGATCTCCAAAGAGTCGTAGCGTCTTGTAAAGAGTCGCAGTCGCCTGTAAAGGTCGCGAAAGTGGAACGGGCCCTTAACACTGCGGATCAGGCAGCCTCTCTGGAGAAAAGGAATGGATGACGTTTCGGGCCATGACCCTTCTTCAGACCCTCACATTGACTCCGCGTATACCTCGCGCTGCCTCGGCAAGGCCAGCAGCACAATCAAGGGCGAGTCGCACCCTAGGCCTCTCCCTCTTCTCCCCTCTCCCGCAAGGCCAAAGGTATAGAAGTGTGAAAACACACAGCTCCAGATTCAGGGACAGTTTCCTCTCAGCCATCCTACCAACAACTAGAGAGCAGTCCTGAACTACTATCTACCTCATTGGAGACCCTCGGACTATCTTTGACTGGACTTTTCTGGCTTTACCTTGCACTAAACGTTATTCCCTTATCATGTATCTCTGCACTGTGAATGGCTCGATAGTAATCATGCATTGTCTTTCCTCTAACTGGTTAGCACGCAACAAATGCTTTTCACTGTACCTTGGTACACATGACAACAAACTAAACTGATCAACTAAATCTGGGAACTGAACGGGCAGGATGTCAGTGTGGATATTTGACGTTAGGCCGTGGTTTAAAATGGCCGACACTGCCTCTATGCTGTTCACATCTCCTGAACTATCTTTCCCGAAACGCATATTCAATCGCACATCAAATTTCACGCTCACAAGGGTAGACTAGGAGAGCGTTGGGGAAAAAACACACAAACACATGAAGAAAATCCACATAAAAGCAGGCGTAGAGTTAGATTTTGCTCTTAGGGCTAACGGAATCCAAGGATATGGGGTACTGATTTTAGATTATCAGCCATGATCATATTGAATGGCGGTGCTGGCTCGAAGGGCTCCTGCACCTATATTTCTATGTTTCTAAAACGCTGGAGTAACTCAGCGGGACAGGCAGCGTCTCTGGAGAGAAGGAAGGGGTGACGTTTCGGGTCGAGATATGGGCCAAACGCAGGTGGGACCGGTGTAGCAGGGGCAGGTTGGCCAGCATGGGCAAGTCGGGCCGAAGGGCCTGTTTCCACGCTGGGCGACACTGTGACTCGATGAAGACAAACAGCAATGAACAAAAACAGCGACAGACCCGCGGCATTTTACACAAATAGTCGCACATTAAAGCAAACACAGACACACACTGATAAACATCGACTCCAACTGAATTACTGCAGCAATGTATTTGTACAGAGCTTAAACAATGAAAGAATTAATTAAGGCCAGACCTGATTAAAATAAGCCAGGCTGCTGTGTGTAATGTTGTGTGGTGTGTTACATTTCGTGCTGTGAGCCATATTTGCGAGGGAATCAATATCTTCTACTCGGACTGAGTACCAATTAGTCACAAAATCTGCACAATACCTTCGGTTGTGGAAACCAAATGGGGTATATGTGGCTGAATAGATTTGTTAAAGGGCCTGTCACACTTGGCGATATTATTCGGCCAACGCCGGCCGTCATTGACAGACGTACCAGGGGCGCCGAAAGATTTTGAACATTTCAAAATCCAGCGGGGACAAATAAAATGTTGCGACACTTGAGGAGACGCCGCGCGTCATTAAGGCGTCACGCCACGACTTTTTCGGTGATGCCGACAGCCACTGAAAAAATTCGCCAAGTGGGAGAGGCCCTAAACACTCTGCCTGGAATGGCCACTGAGGGAAGCCTGCATTTGTAGGCCATATATATTTATAGAAACATAGAAAATAGGTGCAGGAGTAGGCCATTCGGCCCTTCGAACCTGCAACGCCATTCAATATGATCATGGCTGATCATCCAACTCAGTATCCTGTACCTGCCTTCTCTCCATACCCCCTGATCCCTTTAGCCACAAGGGCCACATCTAACCCTCTTAAATATAGCCAATGAACTGTGGCCTCAACTACTTTCTGTGGCAGAGAGTTCCACAGATTCACCACTCTCTGTATGAAATTCTTTTTTCTCATCTCAGTCCCAAAAGATTTCCCCTTTATCCTTAAACTGTGACCCTTGTTCTGGACTTTCCCAACATCGGGAACAATCTTCTTGCATCTAGCCTGTCCAACCCCTTAAGAATTGTGTAAGTTCCTATAAGATCCCCCCTCAATCTTCTAAATTCTAGCGAGTACAAGCCGAGTCTATCCAGTCTTTCTTCATATGAAAGTCCTGACATCCCAGGAATCAATCTGGTGAACCTTCTCTGTACTCCCTCTGTGGCAAGAGTGTCTTTCCTCAGATTTGGAGACCAAAACTGTACGCAATACTCCAGGTGTGGTCTCACCAAGACCCTGTACAACTGCATAGAACCTCCCTGCTCCTATACTCAAATCCTTTTACGATGAATGCTAGCATACCATTCGCTTTCTTCACTGCCTGCTGCACCTGCATGCCTACTTTCAATGACTGGTGTACCATGACACCCAGGTCTCGTTGCATCTCCCCTTTTCCTAATCGGCCACCATTCAGATAATAGTCTACTTTCCTGTTCTATTTCCTATTCAAAGCAAAAGTATAATAGTTTCATCGACACAAAGAAACTTGAGGTAATTATGACATGCAGTGGCATACTGATCAATTTTACTCCGAGCGCGGGAAAGGCGGTTAATACGAGAAATCCATGTCGTTAGACCGGTGGCGTCTGCGTGTGACTCTGCACATCGAGGGCAGATCTAGGAGTGTCGGAAGGAGCCGCAGATGCTGGTTTACACCGGAGATTGAGACAAAAATCGCTGGAGTAACTCAGCGGGACGGGCAGCATCTCCGGAGAGAAGGGGGCCGAGAACGGTCTGAAGAAGGTGTCTCGACCCCGAAACGTCACCCAAGGGGAGATGCAGCGAGACCTGGGTGTCATGGTACACCAGTCATTGAAAGTAGGCATGCAGGTGCAGCAGGCAGTGAAGAAAGCGAATGGTATGTTAACTTTCATAGCAAAAGGATTTGAGTATAGGAGCAGGGAGGTTCTACTGCAGTTGTACAGGGTCTTGGTGAGACCACACCTGGAGTATTGCATACAGTTTTGGTCTCCAAATCTGAGGAAGGACATTATTGCCATAGAGGGAGTGCAGAGAAGGTTCACCAGACTGATTCCTGGGATGTCAGGACTGTCTTATGAAGAAAGACTGGATAGACTTGGTTTATACTCTCTAGAATTTAGGAGATTGAGAGGGGATCTTATAGAAACTTACAAAATTCTTAAGGGGTTGGACAGGCTAGATGCAGGAAGATTGCTCCCGATGTTGGGGAAGTCCAGGACAAGGGGTCACAGCTTAAGGATAAGGGGGAAATCCTTTAAAACCGAGATGAGAAGAACTTTTTTCACACAGAGAGTGGTGAATCTCTGGAACTCTCTGCCACAGAGGGTAGTCGAGGCCAGTTCATTGGCTATATTTAAGAGGGAGTTAGATGTGGCCCTTGTGGCTAAGGGGATCAGAGGGTATGGAGAGAAGGCAGGTACGGGATACTGAGTTGGATGATCAGCCATGATCATATTGAATGGCGGTGCAGGCTCGAAGGGCCGAATGGCCTACTCCTGCACCTAATTTCTATGTTTCTATGTTTCTATCCCATTCTCCCCGGGTGCTCCGGTTTCCTCCCTCACTCCAAAGACGTGCAGGATCGCAGGTTAATTGGCTCTGGTGAAAAAATAGATTGTCCCTAGTATGTGTGTGTGTAGGATAGTGCTGGTATACAGGGCGATCGGTGGTCGGTACGGACCCGGTGGGCCGAAGGGCCTTGTTTCCGCACCGCATCTCTGAACGAACACTGACAGAACCGCAGATCACTTTTTTTAAGAAGGGTTAAAGTTTCTTTCGTCCTGCATTGGGGTTTATAAAAGTACTGGCCTTGTCAGAGGCAGCCTTGGCCATTAATCTTGGAGAGCTCTCAGGGTGTGAAGAACATCACTGACTCTGGATATGTCCTTCCTCCTCTTTCCAAGCAGAACCACGGGCAGGTACTGCCTCGACCTCCTTGGGGACCTCGTTGAAACACACAGAATAGTGAAAGGCCCGGATAGAGTGGATGTGGAGAGGATGTTTCCACTATGGACAACAGACAATAGGTGCAGGAGTAGGCCATTCGGACCTTCCAGCCAGCACCGCCATTCAATGTGATCACGGCTGATCATCCCCAATCAATACCCCGTTCCTGCCTTCTCCCCATAACCCCTGACTCCACTATCTTTAAGAGCCCTATCTAGCTCTCTCTTGAAAGTATCCAGAGAACCTGCCTCCACCGCCCTCTGAGGCAGAGAATTCCACAGACTCACAACTCTCTGTGTGAAAAAGTGTTTCCTCGTCTCCGTTCTAAATGGCTAACTCCTTATTCTTAAACTGTGTGGCCCCTGGTTCTGGACTCCCCCCGACATGGGGAACATTTTTCCAGCATCTAGCCTGTCCAATCCCTCAAGAATTTTAAATGTTTCTATAAGAATGAAAGAATGAATGGAATTTGATATGTTTCTATAAGATTCCCTCTCATCCTTCCAAATTACAGTGAATATACTGTAAGCCCAGTCAATCCATTCTTTCATCATATGTCAGTCCCGCCATCCCGGGGATTAACCTGGTGAACCTACGCTGCACTCCCTCAATAGCAAGAATGTCCTCCCTCAAATTAGGGGACCAAAACTGCACACAATACTCCAGGTGTGGTCTCACCTGTACAACTGCCGTGGGACCTCCTTGCTCCTAAACTCAAAGGGTCCTTCGCTCCATGAGAATGAGATCCTCGAAGAATCCATGGATATAATTGGATGCGTTCAGGCACAAATAACACAAATTGGATTTCATTTAAAATCAGATGCCAAGAATCCTGATTGAAACAGTGTCAGGCAAAGTATTACACACTTAATCATAAAGATCTACTCTGCATAGAATATATAGTCATAGAGACTGGAATGTGACCTTTTAACCTCCGAACTCCACTAGTCTTACAGTTGAGTTTAGTTTAGTTTAGTTCAGAGTTAAAGCATGGAAACAGGCCCTTCGACCCACTGAGTCCACGTCAATAGAAAATAGACAATAGACAACAATAGGTGCAGGAGTAGACCATTCGGCCCTTCGAGTCAGCACCGCCATTCAACGTGATCATGGCTGATCATCCCCAATCAGTACCCCGTTCCTGCCTTCTCCCCATATCCCCTGACTCCGCTATTTTTAAGAGCCCTATCTAGCTCTCTCTTGAAAGTATCCAGAGAGCCGGCCTCCACCGCCCTCTGAGGCAGAGAATTCCACAGACTCACCACTCTCCGTGTGAAAAAGCGACCAGCGATCCCCGCACATTAACGCTATCTTACACGCACGCGCGCACGTTTTTACCGAAGGCCAATCAAACTACAAATCTGTACGTCTTTGGAGTGTGGGAGGAAACCGGAGAAAACCCACGCAGGTCACGGGGAGAACGTGAAAACTCCGTACAGACCAAGCGCCCGTGGTCAGGATCGCGCCCGGGTCTCTGGCGCTGTGAGGCAGCAACTCTACCGCTGCGCCACCGTGGGGCCCCGTGTCTTTATTCACCCAGATGCGGTCTCACCAGGGCCTTGTACAACTGCAGTAGGACCTCCTTGCTCCTCAACTCAAATCCTCAGATTCGAACGTGGAAGAGTGCAGCACAAGAACAGGCCCTTCGGCCCACAATATCTGTGCTGGGAACGATGCCAAGACCAACTCTTAACTGCCTGTGTATAATCCATATCCTCCATTCCTTGCATTCCTTTCATGGTTCATGTCTTTTGTGTTTTTATGACTGTTTAGTTTAGTTTGGTTCAGAGATAAAGCGCGGAAACAGGCCCTTCGGCCCACCGGGTCCGCGCCGACCAGCGATCCCTGCACACTAACACTATCCTACACCCACTAGGGACAATTTTTACATTTACCAAGCCAATTAACCTACAAACCTGCACGTCTTTGGAGGGTGGGAGGGAACCGAAGATCTCGGAGAAAACCCACGCAAGTCACGGGGAGAACGTACAAACTCCGTACAGACAAGCACCTGTAATCGGGATGGAACCCGGGTCTCCAGCGCTGCATTCGCTGTAAGGCAGCAACTCTGCCGCTGCGCCACCGTGACCGGTGTTGGTAGATCAACTTCCCTCCTGGGATAAATAAAGCTTCGCACCGTATCTATTTGGGACGACAGATGGCACAATGGGCTAAGTGTTCGGCTGGCAACCGGAAGGTAGCCGGTTCGAATCCCGCTTGGAGTGCATACTGTCGTTGTGTCCTAGGGCAAGACACTTCACCCACCTTTGCCTGTGTGTGAATGTGTGTGAGTGATTGGTGGTGGTCGGAGGGGCCGTAGGCGCAGATTGGCAGCCACGCTTCCGTCAGTCTGCCCCAGGGCAGCTGTGGCTACAGAAGTAGCTTACCACCACCGAGTGTGACTGAGGAGTGAATGAATAATGCGATGTAAAGCGCCTTGAGTATTAGAAAGGCGCTATATAAATCCCATCCATTATTATTATTATCTAGAATGAGATACACTTCACAGTGTAAGTGGCAAACTGCTAAAGCTACTATTTATATCAGCTTAGGCAAAATTGCTGGAGAAACTCAGCGGGTGCGGCAGTATCTATGGAGCGAAGGAATAGGCGACGTTTTGGGTTGAGACCCTACTTCAGACTAGTATCGGCGTATTACAGCGAGTGAACACTCGCAAGGAAGGGGCAGCGTGGGTTAAGGGCCTGTCCCACTGCGATTTTTTCGGTGACTGTTGCCCATAGCCACCCTAAAAAAACAGTTAAATTGTATTACAATCTACGACAGGCTACGACACTCTGAGTTACCCACCTTTCATTCTTAATGGGCACTTTATTCCTGGCTATCTTCAACTTAATAATCTAAAAAGTTTTGGAATGTTTAAGAAGGAACTGCAGATGCTGGAAAATCGAAGGTAGACAAAAATGCTGGAGAAACTCAGTGGGTGAGGCAGCATCTATGGAGCGAAGGGAATAGGCGACGTTTCGGGTCGAGACCCTTCTTCAGTCTGAAGAAGGGTCTCCTTCGCTCCATAGATGTTTCCTCCGCTTCATAGATGCTGCCTCACCCGCTGAGTTTCTCCAGCATTTTTGTCCACCTTAAAAACATAGAAACATAGAAACATAGAAAATAGGTGCAGGAGTAGGCCATTCGGCCCTTCGAGCCTGCACCGCCATTCGATATGATCATGGCTGATCATCCAACTCAGTATCCCATCCCTGCCTTCTCTCCATACCCCCTGATCCCTTTAGCCACAAGGGCCACATCTAACTGCCTCTTAAATATAGCCAATGAACTGTGGCCTCAACTACCTTCTGTGGCAGAGAATTCCACAGATTCACCACTCTCTGTGTAAAAAATGATTTTCTCATCTCGGTCCTAAAAGACTTCCCTCTTATCCTTAAACTGTGACCCCTAGTTCTGGACTTCCCAACATCGGGAATAATCTTCCTGCATCTAGCCTGTCCAACCCCTTAAGAATTTTGTAAGTTTCTATAAGATCCCCCCTCAATCTTCTAAATTCTAGCAAGTACAAGCCGAGTCTATCCAGTCTTTCTTCATATGAAAGTCCTGCCATCCCAGGAATCAATCTGGTGAACCTTCTCTGTACTCCCTCTGTGGCAAGAATGTCTTTCCATTCCTGGAACATCTTTCAGATTTATAGGTACAATTCGTGCAGTAAAATATCCTGAGGCGTTTAGTTTAGTTTAGTTTAGTTTAGAGATACTTCTATATTCTAGCGTGTCTTTGAAAATCGGCGCTATATACCTGCGTCACCGGGTGTCACCCGCAGGACAGCGTACGTCAGGGCGCGTGTGACAGGGCGCACGACGTGATGAGACACCCGGAAGTCGCCTGAAGATTTTGAAAACATTCCACAATCCAGGGGCGGCAGGGAGACACCGCTCGTCACTACACACGCCACGCCCCGACCACGACGCAACAACCGCTTCGCCGAAAATGTCGGCCTAGTAGGACAGGCCCTTGGGACACATAGTAAAGAAATGTCTACTACATTAATTGCCAGAAGACCTATTTTATTTAAATGGAAAGACTCTAATCCTCCGACCACATTCCATTGATATTCTGAAACGATATCATGTTTAAATTTGGAAACAAATTAGGAGTGGCATTGTTGAACCCTCGGTTAAATTTGGAGCTTTATTCAATATTTTCACACGATATAAATTGTTCCCTCTCCAGCCATTATAATAATTTTTTTCCTTTATACGGTGGAACGGATTTGAGGACAAACAGGGGTATCATCTGTTGACATTTTTTTTTTTGCAGCCCAGATTCTATTTTGTTTTGTTTTGCTTATTTTAGTTCAGGGGGTTTTGTTTTTCTTTTTTTTTCTTTTTTTCTTTTTATTTAATATATACAAGTTGTCTTTTAACCGTTTATCTATGTTTACATAGAGACTGTGAGGTCTATACCCAATATGTATTTTGACATAAAATAATCCCAGCATGGGTTATAATAGCAGCCTTGTTAAAGGGTTGCTGAAACGGGCAAATCAATGCATTTTCAAAAAAGGTTTTCGCTCAGTCAAGACGATAGCGGTGGCTTTTGTCGATCTGAACCATGAGCTTATTTTTTTTAAATGAATGGAGATATTTACCATCGCAAATGAAGTGCATTAACACCAGTGCCGATGATACATATCACTGCCAACCTTGTCACCTATTCTGTAAATAATTGCACTCTACTTTATTCAGGCAAGATCCCTTTAATTATTTTGGAACTGAGTTTTTTTTTTTAAAGTCTGCCTTCAAATGACTTTGTAGAATATGAACTTATTTTCCGGAGTGATACGCAGTCGGCGCCACACGGTGGCGTAGCGGTAGAGTTGCTGCCTCACAGCGCCGGAGACCCAGATTCCATCCCGACCACGGGTCGCCAACTTTCCCACTCCCAACTGGCGGACAGAAGGTCAAAATACGGGACGAATTCCCGACGGCAATTCGTTGACCGACTCGGCCGTGGCTGGGTGAATGGTGAGTTGGCCCCGGGTGCTGGACTGCACACAAAGCCCAGCCGGCGGGCCAGCTGAGGAGTTTTGGCCCGGGGGGGGGGGCGCTCGCAAAGTCCGGCGGCCCGTCCAACTCATGAACCGATGACCGGGGTGGTGGTGTCGGCGGTAAGCGAAGGTCCGAAGGTCGGACCTGGCTGGGCTGCCGACCGAACCACGGGGCCACGGGCTAGGAGCTGCTGCTGCACTCCACGGGCTGCACTATGTCGGGAGAGGTGAGACGGGGCTGGACGCGGCGCTCCGACCCAACAGTCCCCTCGACCCAAGAAGTAACAGCCAAATACGGGGCAAGGGCGGTCCCGTACAGGACAAACCAATTTAGCCTAAATATACGGGATGTCCCAGCTTATACGGGACAGTTGGCGACCCTAATTGTAACACTTTCCCACCAGTGGAAACATCCTCTCCACATCCACTCTATCCAGGACTTTTATTATTCTGTAAGTTTCAATGAGGTCCCCCCTCAACCTTCTAAACTCCAGCGAGTACAGGCCCAGTGCCGTCAAACGCTCATCATATGTTAACCCACTCATTCCCGGGATCGTTCTTGTAAACGTCCTCTGGACCCTCTCCAGAGCCGGCACATCCTTCCTCAGATATGGGGCCCAAATTTGTTCACAATACTCCAAATGCGACCTGACCAGCGCCTTATGGAACCTCAGCGTTACATCCCTGTTTGCGTGGCCTACGATCCAATAGTATGATGTCTTATGTGTCATTCCTAACTGTCACTGTATGTCATGTTGTCACTTGCGGGCGGAGCACCAAGGCAAATTCCTTGTATGTGAATACTTGGCCAATAAACTTATTCAAGTTCAAGTTCAAGTGAGTTTATTGTCATGTGTCCCTGTATAGGACAATGAAATTCTTGCTTATTTAAGCACACAGAAAATAGTAGGCATTTACTACAAAACAGATAAATGTGTCCATATACCATGATATAAATATATACACACATGAATAAATAAACTGGTAAAGTGCAAATAACAGAAAGTGGTTGCTAATAATCAGAGTTTTGTCCGAGCCAGGTTTAATAGCCTGATGGCTGAGGGGAAGTAGCTATTCCTGAACCTGGTTGTTGCAGTCTTCAGGCTCCTGTACCTTCTACCTGAAGGTAGCAGGGAGATGAGTGTGTGGCCAGGATGGTGTGGGTCTTTGATGATGCTGCCAGCCTTTTTGAGGCAGCGACTGCGATAAATCCCCTCGATGGAAGGAAGGTCAGAGCCGATGGTGGACTGGGCAGTGTTTACTACTTTTTGTAGTCTTTTCCTCTCCAGGGCGCTCAAATTGCCGAACCAAGCCACGATGCAACCGGTCAGCATGCTCTCGACTGTGCACCTGTAGAAGTTAGAGAGAGTCTTCCTTGACAATCCGTTCATTCATTCATGAACATTGAATGTGTGGAAAAGGAACTGCAGATGCTGCTGTATACCGACGATAGACACAAAGTGCTGGAGTAACTCAGCAGGTTGTCTCATCATCTGCAGTTCCTTGTTTATGCAGGTTAGGATGGGGCATTTTTATTGGGACACTCAGATGGCATGGAGTGACCTGCAGTGGCAAGATGCCATCAGTAGAGGGCAGGATATTTTATAAATCTGCAACATTGACTATCTGCACCATCTAGTGGATAATGTAGACCTGGAAACATAGAAAATAGCTGCAGGCGTAGGCCATTCGGCCCTTCGAGCCAGCTCCACTAACATGGCTGATCATTAGGGACGCCAACTTTCTCACTCCCAAATAAAGGACAAAAAGTCAAAATACGGGGACAAATTCCCGACGGCAATTCGTTGACCGACTCGGCCGTGGCTGGGTGAATGATGAGTTGGCCCCGGGTGCTGGACTGCACGCAAAGCCCAGCTGGGCTCCATGGGCTGCACTGTCAGGACGGGTGAGACGGGGCCTGACGCGACCCTCCAACCCGATAGTCCCCGCGACCCAAGTAGTAGCAGTCAAATACGGGACAAGGGCGGTCCCGTAAGGGATAAACCAGTTTAGCCCGATATACGGGATGTCCCGGCTAATACGGGACAGTTGGCGACCATACTGATCATCCAAAATCAGTACCAGTCATTGAAAGTAGGCATGCAGGTGCAGCAGGCAGTGAAGAAAGCGAATGGTATGTTAGCTTTCATAGCAAAAGGATTTGAGTATAGGAGCAGGGAGGTTCTACTGCAGTTGTACAGGGTCTTGGTGAGACCACACCTGGAGTATTGCGTACAGTTTTGGTCTCCAAATCTGAGGAAGGACATTATTGCCATAGAGGGAGTGCAGAGAAGGTTCACCAGACTGATTCCTGGGATGTCAGGACTGTCTTATGAAGAAAGACTGGATAGACTTGGTTTATACTCTCTAGAATTTAGGAGATTGAGAGGGGATCTTATGGAAACTTACAAAATTCTTAAGGGGTTGGACAGGCTAGATGCAGGAAGATTGCTCCCGATGTTGGGGTAGTCCAGGACAAGGGGTCACAGCTTAAGGATAAGGGGGAAATCCTTTAAAACCGAGATGAGAAGAACTTTTTTCACACAGAGAGTGGTGAATCTCTGGAACTCTCTGCCACAGAAGGTAGTCGAGGCCAGTTCATTGGCTATATTTAAGAGGGAGTTAGATGTGGCCCTTGTGGCTAAGGGGATCAGAGGGTATGGAGAGAAGGCAGGTACGGGATACTGAGTTGGATGATCAGCCATGATCATATTGGATAGTTATATGGATGGGAAAGGAATGGAGGGTTATGGTCTGAGCGCAGGTATATGGGACTAGGGGAGATTATGTGTTCGGCACGGACTAGAGGGGTCGAGATGGCCTGTTTCCGTGCTGTAATTGTTATATGGTTATATGGTTATATTGAATGGCGGTGCAGGCTCGAAGGGCCGAATGTCCTACTCCTGCACCTAATTTCTATGTTTCTATGTTCTATGTACCCCATTCCTGCTTTCTCCCCATATCCCTTAATTCCATTAGCCCCAAGAGCTCTACCTAACTCTCTCTTGAAAACATCCAGTGAATTCGCCTACACATCCTCCTGTGGCAGAGAATTCCACAGATTCACAACTCTCTGGCTGAAAAAGTTTCTCCTCATCTCAGTCCTAAATGACCTGATTCTTAAACTGTGACCCCTGGTTCTGGAGATAGCCCCAAAAGAGCAGGACAGGCAGCATCTCTGGAGAGCAGGGATGACATTCAGACCTGAAGGAAAGTCACCCATTCCTTCTCTCCAGAGATGCTGCCTGTCCCGCTGAGTTACTCCAGCTTTGTGTGTCTACGTTCAGACGATGAAACTAGTTGGAGAACTCGAGTGGGGGGGAGTTCATAAATGATAGGAGCAAAAGTAGGCCATTGGCCCCATCAGGTCTGCTCCGCCATTCAATCGTGGCTGATCTACCTCTCCCTCCTAACCCCATTCTCCTGCCTTCTCCCCATAACCTCTGACACCCGCACCAATCAAGAATCTATCTATCCCTGCCTTAATATTATTCTGAGAGATAGAGAGAGGGGGAAAGCAAGGGTTATTTCAAGTTAGAGAAGTCAATATTCATACCTCTGGGTTGTAAGCTGGCCAAGTGAATAGAAACATAGAAACATAGAAATTAGGTGCAGGAGTAGGCCATTTGGCCCTTCGAGCCTGCACCGCCATTCAATATGATCATGGCTGATCATCAAACTCAGTATCCCGTACCTGCCTTCTCTCCATACCCTCTGATCCCCTTAGCCACAAGGGCCACATCTAACTCCCTCTTAAATATAGCCAATGAACTGGCCTCGACTACCCTCTGTGGCAGAGAGTTCCAGAGATTCACCACTCTCTGTGTGAAAAAAGTTCTTCTCATCTCGGTTTTAAAGGATTTCCCCCTTATCCTTAAGCTGTGACCCCTTGTCCTGGACTTCCCCAACATCGGGAGCAATCTTCCTGCATCTAGCCTGTCCAACCCCTTAAGAAGTTTGTAAGTTTCTATAAGATCCCCTCTCAATCTCCTAAATTCTAGAGAGTATAAACCAAGTCTATCCAGTCTTTCTTCATAAGACAGTCCTGACATCCCAGGAATCAGTCTGGTGAACCTTCTCTGCACTCCCTCTATGGCAATAATGTCCTTCCTCAGATTTGGAGACCAAAACTGTACGCAATACTCCAGGTGTGGTCTCACCAAGACCCTGTACAAAGAATGAATAAGTTTATTGGCCAAGTATTCACATACAAGGAATTTGCCTTGGTGCTCCGCCCGCAAGTGACAACATATGTGACAGTTAGGAATGACACATAAAATATTAAACATTAATAATAAAACAATAATAATAATCCCTGGAATGTGGCGGTGCCTAACGACTGCAGTCCGTCTGTCTTATTTTTTTTGTCCCGTTAGATGTATGTTTTCGGTTTTAATTTGTATTATTTTGTAGCTGTGTATATGTGGGGGGTGGGGGAAACCGTTTAATCTCTTCCCTGTACGGGGACCCGACTTTTTCCCTGTCGGGTCTCCGGTGTCGTTGGGCCTAACATCGTGGAGCCGGCGGCGGCCTCCAACCGGAACCAACCTGAGGGCTCCAGTCGCGGAGCCTGCGGACTCGCCATCGCGGAGCTAGCCGACTTTGGAGCGGGAAGAGCTGTGGTGGCGCGCGGCTGCAACCCGACTTCAGAGATTCGGAGGCTCCGGCCGCAAGGCCCGGTGGACAGGAACATCGGGAGCACGCAGGTCCCTGGTGGGAGACCGCTTTTCGGAGCTCCCGAAATGGCAACTTCTCCCGCAGGAATCACGGGGTTCAAATTTTTTTGTGTGTAAGTTAACATGTTAGTCTGTGTCCAAGATGGCTGTCGGAAGGGAGAGTGGACGCTGGCGCGCTTTAGCTGCCACTGCTCTCTCTTCACACTGTGTTTGTTTTTATTGTCTTTGGAGCGATTTCTGTCTTTAATTTGTGTATTGGTGATGTCCTTATTATTTATTTTACTCCGACTATATGTTTTTTTCTCTTCTGTTAATTTCTGTAAGGTGTCCTTGAGACTTTGAAAGGCCTCCCGAAAATAAAATTTATTATTATTATTATTTGTAAAAACAGGTCAAACGGTGAGCTTCACGTGTGTGTGTCTTGGAGGGGGTTCCACCCCAGAGAATTCAGAAGTTTGGTGACACTCGCTTCTCTCTCATAGGTGTTAGTAACAAATCGAGCTGCCTGTCTTTGGACACGTTGGATGGAAGAAATGTTTTTATTTGTGCGTGGGTCCCATGCTGCAACTGCGTTGTCCAAATGAGGTCTAATATTCTATTCTATTCTATTAAATGGAATATGAGGTTGCCTCATATTGTGTTTTGTATCGAATTCTGTCTTTACTTTGTGTACTAGTCATGTCTCTACTATTTATTTCATTCCCCTTACATGTTTTTCCTCTACCTGCTAAATTTTTGTAAGGTGTCCTTGAGACTCTTGAAAGGCGCCCATAAATAAAATGTATTATTATTATTATTATTATTAGAGTCTCTTACCCAGAGCAGGTGAATTGAAATAGTTACTTCCCCCCAGGAATAGCTACTTCCCCACAGCCATCAGGCTATTAAACCTGGCTCGGACAAAACTGATTATTAATAGGTACACAAAAATGCTGGAGAAACTCAGCGGGTGCAGCAGCATCTATGGAGCGAAGGAAATAGGCAACGTTTCGGGACTATTCCTTGGAACGGCAGGAGGATAAGGGGTGATCTTACAGAGGAGAATAGTTCGGGTAGATGCACAGTGTACTAGTCATGTCTCTACTATTTATTTCATTCCCCTTACATGTTTTTCCTCTACCTGCTAAATTTTTGTAAGGTGTCCTTGAGACTCTTGAAAGGCGCCCATAAATAAAATGTATTATTATTATTATTATTATTATTATTATTATTATTATTATTATTATTATTATTATTATTATTATTATTATTATTATTATTATTATTATGTACCTTCAGTTTGTGCTTGTCCTCAACTCTGCCAATGGACCACATTTAACCCCCCCCACCCCCATTTAATGATAAAAAGATGGAAGTAATGGTTTTTGGTGGCACCACTGGGGCCCCCCCTGTAGATCTGGGCTCCCTGGCCCAGTATATCAAACCAATCATCACAAACCTAGGGGTTAAATTGGACCCTGACCTTAAATTTGACAGTCAGATCAAGGCTGTTGTTAAATCAAGCTTTTTCCATTTGAGGCAGCTGGCCAAAATAAAGCCAATTCTGTCAAGGCAGCACTTTGAGACGGTAATCCACGCCTTTGTTACCACTCGGCTGGATTACTGCAATGCACTGTATGTGGGGGTTGATTTATTGTTGTATTTCATATGTGATTTATGCGCCTTATGTGAGCTGTTATGTTATGTTCTGTTATGTTGTCTGTTTATGATGTCTTGTTTTTTCTTCTGTACAGCACTTTGGTCAACATTGGTTGTCTTAAAGTGCTTAACAAATAAAATTGGATTGGATTGGATTGGGACTACAATTACCGTCATGCCTTGCAGTGAGGGCGGCCGCGCAGGCGCGTTGCGGGTGTTTACGGTCGGGCCGCCGCCGTCGGGCCGCGCAGGCGCGTGGCCGCCGTCACCCGGCCGCCGGCAGTTGGCCGGCGTCTGGCTGCTGCGCAGGCGCGGGGCGGCGGTCGGCTGCCGGCGGTGCGTTGTGCGCAGGCGCGGGGCCGTGTCCGGCGGTGCCGGCGGTGCGTTGTGCGCAGGCGCGGGGCCGGCTGTCGGTGAAGTGACGGTGAGGGCTCCAGATGACGGCGGCGGCGGCGGCGGGGAGTCGGTCTGTGTCTGTGTCTGTGTCTGTGTCTGTGTCTCAACCCGGGACAGTCGCGCCTCCAGCTCCAGCTCCAGCTCCAGCCGCCAGCGGCCGCGGTAAGCCCCGTCTACAGCCGTTTACAGGCAACTCAGCACAAAGTTTGGGCTTTAAAACATCGCGTCAGGACCGGCTTTAAAAAGCCAGAGGAGAGGCGCCAGTGGCCAGTGGTCAAGGTCCCAGTGGTGTGGGTCCCAGTGGTCAAGGTCCCAGTGGTCAAGGTCCCAGTGGTCAAGGTCCCAGTGGCCAGTGGTCAAGGTCCCAGTGGTCAAGGTCCCAGTGGCCAGTGGTGTGGGGGCCGGGGTCAAGGTCCCAGTGGCCAGTGGTCGGGGTCAAGGGGCCAGTGGTCAAGGTCCCAGTGGCCAGTGGTGTGGGGGCCGGGGTCAAGGTCCCAGTGGCCAGTGGTCAAGGTCCCAGTGGCCAGTGGTGTGGGTCCCAGTGGTCAAGGTCCCAGTGGCCAGTGGTGTGGGTCCCAGTGGCCAGTGGTCAAGGTCCCAGTGGCCAGTGGTGTGGGTCCCAGTGGCCAGTGGTGTGGGGGCCGGGGTCAAGGTCCCAGTGGCCAGTGGTCAAGGTCCCAGTGGCCAGTGGCCAAGGTCCCAGTGGCCGGGGTCAAGGTCCCAGTGGCCGGGGTCAAGGTCCCAGTGGCCGGGGTCAAGGTCCCAGTGGCCGGGGTCAAGGTCCCAGTGGCCGGGGTCAAGGTGCCAGTGGCTAGTGGTGTGGGGGCCGGGGTCAAGGTGCCAGTGGATTAATGATGCCACTGGCTAGAGGGTGAAGGTGCCAGTGATTTGGTCAATGTGAGGGTGCCAGTGATTTGGTCAATGTGAGGGTAACAGTGATATGGCCCGGGGTGAGGGTGCCAGTGATTTGGCCAATGTGAGGGTGCCAGTTTGGTCAATGTTTGGCCAGGGTGAGGGTAACAGTGATTTGGCCAGGGTGAGGGTACCAGTGATTTGGTCAATGTGAGGGTGCCAGTGATTTGTTCAGGTTGAGGGTGCCAGTGATTTGGTCAATGTGAGGGTAACAGTGATATGGCCCGGGGTGAGGGTGCCAGTGATTTGGCCAATGTGAGGGTGCCAGTTTGGTCAATGTTTGGCCAGGGTGAGGGTAACAGTGATTTGGCCAGGGTGAGGGTACCAGTGATTTGGTCAATGTGAGGGTGCCAGTGATTTGTTCAGGTTGAGGGTGCCAGTGATTTGGTCAATGTGAGGGTAACAGTGATATGGCCCGGGGTGAGGGTGCCAGTGATTTGGCCAATGTGAGGGTGCCAGTTTGGTCAATGTTTGGCCAGGGTGAGGGTAACAGTGATTTGGCCAGGGTGAGGGTACCAGTGATTTGGTCAATGTGAGGGTGCCAGTGATTTGTTCAGGGTGAGGGTGCCAGTGATTTGGTCAGGTTGAGGGTGCCAGTGATTTGGTCAGGGTGAGGGTGCCAGTGATTTGGCCAGGGTGAGAGTGCCAGTGGTTTGGCCAGGGTGAGCGTGCCAGTGATTTGGCCAGGGTGAGCGTACACGTGATTTGGCCAGGGTGGGCGTACCAGTGATTTGGCCAATGTGAAGGTGCCAGTGGTTTGGCCAGGGTGAGAGTGCCAGTGGTTTGGCCAGGGTGAGCGTGCCAGTGATTTGGCCAGGGTGAGGGTGCCAGTGATTTGGCCAGGGTGAGGGTGCCAGTGATTTGGCCAGGGTGAGGGTGCCAGTGATTTGGTCAGGGTGAGGGTGCCAGTGATTTGGTCAGGGTGAGGGTGCCAGTGATTTGGTCAGGGTGAGGGTGCCAGTGATTTGGCCAGGGTGAGGGTGCCAGTGGTTTGGCCAGGGTGAGGGTGCCAGTGGTTTGGCCAGGGTGAGGGTGCAGTGATATGGCCCAGGGTGAGGGTTCCAGTGATTTGGCCAGGGTGAGAGTGCCAGTGGTTTGGCCAGGGTGAGCGTGCCAGTGATTTGGCCAGGGTGAGCGTACACGTGATTTGGTCAGGGTGGGCGTGCCAGTGATTTGGCCAATGTGAAGGTGCCAGTGGTTTAGCCAGGGTGAGCGTGCCAGTGGTTTGACCAGGGTGAGTATTCCAGTGATTTGTCTAGGATGAGGGTGCCAGTGATATGGCCCGGGGTGTGGGTGCCAGTGATTTGGCCAGGGTGAGAGTGCCAGTGGTTTGGCCAGGGTGAGCGTGCCAGTGATTTGGCCAGGGCGAGGGTGCCAGTGATTTGGTCAAGGTGAGGGTGCCAGTGATTTGGTCAAGGTGAGGGTGCCAGTGATTTGGCTGGGGTGAGCGTGCCAGTGATGTGGCCAGATTGAGGGTGCCAGTGCCCGGGCTGAGGGTGCCAGTGGTCAGGGTGAGGGTGCCAGTGATTTGGTGAGGGTGCCAGTGGGTGGAGTGAGGGTGTCAGGGGTGAGGATGCCAGGGGCTTGGGAGTGAGCTGAACTGAGCCAGTCTGCCAGTGACCTGGGCGCGGGTGCTAAACTGTGCCAGTGTCCGGGCGCGAGGGTGCCAAACTGCACAGGTGACTGGGGCAAGGGTGCCAGTGGCTTGGCGAAGATGCCAGTGGCTAGTGAGAGTGTGCTGAACTGAGGCAAAGTGGCTGGGGCGAGGATGCCAGTGGCTGTGGCGAGGGTGCTGAACTGCCAGTGCACCACACACTAGCCTGCAGACTCTGCTTCTCTTCCCCATCCCTAACTTCAAGATGGGGCCTCTTAGATGACAGGAGTCCAGGGTCATTTGCAGCTCGTTGGTGCTTCAGGCTTTGCAACCCGAAATGTCACCTATTCCTTCGCTCCATAGATGCTGCCTCACCCGCTGCGTTTCTCCAGCATTTTTGTCTACCTTTGTTTTTCAAATTATTTTTTTAATGTCCAGTTACATTTTTAGAAACATAGAAAATAGGTGCAGGAGGAGGCCATTCGGCCCTTCGAGCCAGCACCGCCATTCATTGTGATCATGGTTGATCGTCCCCCATCAATAACCCGTGCCTGCCTTCACCCCATATCCCTTGACTCCACTAGCCCCTAGAGCTCTATCTAACTCTCTCTTAAATCCATCCAGTGACTTGGCCTCCACTGCCCTCTGTGGCAGGGAATTCCACAAATTCACAACTCTCTGGGTGAAAACGTTTTTTCTCACCTCAGTCTTAAATGACCTCCCCTTTATTCTAAGACTGTGTGTCCCCTGGTTCTGGACTCGCCCAACATTGGGAACATTTTTCCTGCATCTAGCTTGACCAGTCCTTTAATAATTTTATATCTTTCTATAAGATTCTTCCCCCTCATCCTTCTAAACTCCAGTGAATACAAGCCTGGTCTTTTCAATCTTTCCATATATGACAGTCTTTTATGTACTTCTCCAGCAATGTAAATGTGGGGGGGGGGGGGGGCAGGCAACCATTTCTATTCCTTGTGTATAAAAGTACAAGGCGTTGTACAAAATGCCCTTGAGAGAGCAATATTTCAGGGCAGTTATTACTCAAGGCAATAAAACAACATTTGTCGTTCCCCAGTTTCTTGTTTTATAGCTGCTTGTTAATAAGGGTTATTGGCCCCTGAACACTCACTTCTAAAAATGTGCATCCCACACTTGCTCGAGCAGAGTAGCCATGCACAATAGTTACCGAATCCGACCTTTCTGTCCTGGGCCACCTCCATGGCCAGAGTGAGGCCTACCATAAATCGGAGGAGCAGCACCTCAAATTTAGCTTGGACTTCTGCAATTTCAGGTAGTCCCTGCTTTCTTCCTCTTTCCCCTCCTCTTCCCAGCTCTCCCACAACCCACTGTCTCCGCCTCTTCCTTTCTTCTTCCCGACCCCCCTCCCTCACATCAGTCTGAAGAAGGGTCTCGGTGAAGTGGAAAAGATTTAATAGGAATCTGAGCCCAGCGGTATGAACATTGACTTCTCTAACTTCAAGTAACCCTTGCTTTCCCTCTCTCTCTATCCCCTTCCCAGTTCTCGCACCAGTCTTACTGTCTCCGACTACATTCTATCTCTGTCCCGCCCCCCCCCTCACATCAGTCTGAAGAAGGATCTCGACCCGAAACGTCGCCAATTTCCTTCGCTCCATAGATGCTGCCTCACCCGCTGAGTTTCTCCAGCATTTTTGTCTACCTTCGATTTTCCAGCATCTGCAGTTCCTTCTTAAACATGTACAATAGTTAAATGTGTCTGGTGCTTCATGTAAGTATTGCTTACAGTACTGAATGATATCTGAGCTGAACGGATTTTTTTTTTCCTCCACTCTCTATCTCTAATCTTTTGGACTTGCAGAACTCCATCATAATTGGTCCCCTGTATTCAAAACTACGTCCGAGTCAGCCCTACAACAAGGGAGCCATTATCTTTGGCCATTTTCTGGAGCGTACAAATATTAGGTTGCATGAGAAGCTCTCTTATTTTTTTTTTTTAACTTTAACATTACTTGCCATTCTTCTCTCTTCGATGCTTCAGTGGTCCTTTATGGTCACATGTGCACAACCAGAGGGCGGTGAATCTGCAGAATTCATTGCCACAGGCGGCTGCGGAGGCCAAGTCGTTGGGTATTTTTTAAAGCGGAAACTGGCAGCTTCGTGATTAGCGAGGGTACCAAAGGTTACAGGGAGAAGGAAAAATGTTCCCAATGTTGGACGAGTCCAGAACCAGAGGCCGCAGTCTTAGAATAAAGGGGAAGCCATTTAAGGCTGAGATGAGAAAAAACTTTTTCACCCAGAGAGTTGTGAATTTGTGGAATTCCCTGCCACAGAGGGTAGAAATTTCGTTCAGACTGAAAAGTCTGAATGACAATGTAGGATACTTGATACTTGATACTAGCGGAGGCCAAATCACTGGATGGATTTAAGAGAGAGTTATATAGAGCTCTAGGGGCTAGTGGAGTCAAGGTGGAGAAGGCAGGCATGGGGAGAGGGCAGGCACGGGTTATTGATGGGGGATGAACAGCCATGATCACAATGAATGGCGGTGCTGGCTCGAAGGGCCGAATGGCCTCCTCCTGCACTTATTTTCTATGTTTCTAAGGCAGGAGAGAGGCGTTGAGAGTGGAAATTAGATCAGCCAAGAGAGAGCTATTGTAACTCTCCAATCAGGTAGTCCCTGCTTCCTCCCTCTTTCCCCTCCTCTTCCCCGCTCTCCCACAGCCCACTGTCTCCGCCTCTTCCTTTCTTCTTCCCGCCCCCCCCCCTCACCTCCACATCAGTCTGAAGAAGGGTCTCGAACCAAAACGTCACCTATTCCTTCGCTCCATAGATGCTGCCTCACCCGCTGAGTTTCTCCAGCATTTTTGTCTACCTTCGATTTTTCCAGCATCTGCAGTTCCTTCTTAAACAGGCAGGAGAGATAGACCAGCCGTGATTGAATTGTGGTGTAGACTCGATGGGCTGAATGGACTAATTCTGCCCCTATTACTTATGAACGTAAATTCATAGCGCCTGTGTGATTTCCTCTACTCTTCGCTCAATATACTAAAAGTAATTATATCATAACTACTTAAAAAAAAGAAAGTAATTTACTGTGAAAGAAGCTTTTCAGCACATTAAGCCCATCAGGCGATATATATCTTGGCTTCATATGTCAGTAATATTTACACCAAGTCTAACAAAAGATAATGTCCATTACTATAGAATCTAATGACCTGCACTTAACGTTCATCAGTATTGTGATCACTGAATTATCCGGCCATCAATGTCCGTGGGTTCCCAACTCACCAGAAAACATAATAGATCAGCCACGTAAAAACTGCAGATCAGAGGTTGGCCATCCTGCAGCGAGTCATCCCGCTCTTGACTTCCCAAAGTCAGGATCCGCAAGAAATTGCAGCAAATTGTGGACGCAGCCCAGACCATCACGCAAACCGACCTCCCTCCCTTCCATTGACTCCATGTATGCCTCACGCTGCCTCGGCAAGGCCATAGAAACATAGAAAATAGGTGCAGGAGGAGGCCATTCGGCCCTTCGAGCCAGCACCGCCATTCATTGTGATCATGTCCCCTATCAATAACCCGTGCCTGCCTTCTCCCCATATCCCTTGACTCCACTAGCCCCCTAGAGCTCTATCTAACTCGCTCTTAAATCCATCCAGTGACTTGGCCTCCACTGCCCTCTGTGGCAGGGTATTCCATAAATTCACAACTCTCTGGGTGAAAAGTTTTTTCTCACCTCAGTCTTAAATGACCTCCCCTTTATTCTAAGACTGTGGCCCCTGGTTCTGGACTCGCCCAACATTGGGAACATTTTTCCTGCAAAAAGGTACAGAAGTGTGAAAACGCACACTTCTAGATTCAGGGGACAGTTTCTTCCCAGCTGTTATCAGGCAAGAGGGAGTTAGATGTGGCCCTTGTGGCTAAAGGGATCAGGGGGTATGGAGAGAAGGCAGGTACAGGATACTGAGTTGGATGATCAGCCATGATCATATTGAATGGCGGTGCAGGCTCGAAGGGCCGAATGGCCTACTCCTGCACCTATTTTCTATGTTTCTATCCCACCACAACCAGAGAGCGGTGTTGAACTACTATCTACCTCATTGATGACCCTCGGACTATCCTTGCTTGGACTTTGCTGGCTTTACCTTGCACCAAACATTATTCCCTTATCATGTATCTATCTATACACTGTAAAATGATCGATTGTAATCGAGTATTGTCTTTCTGCTGACTGGTTAGCACGCAACAAAAAGCTTTTCACTGTACCTCAGTACACGTGACAATAAACTGAACTGATAAACTGAATTGAACTGATTGTAATGTGCAGGAGTTTGAAAACCAGGAGTCTGATTTTTATCCCTCGGCCTGTCTCAATAATGCACGTGATCTGTTAATTATCCTGTTGGAGGCTTGTTGTTCTCTGGATTCCCTGCCACTTGTGTTAAATTATAAATTACATTCTAAACTCCAAAGGAAATTGAGTTGGCTACATAGTGGACCCTCAAAGTGCTGCCTAGAGCTGTTACATCTGAATGTGTAAGTAAGTACGTTTATTGGCCAAGTATTCACATACAAGGAATTTGCCTTGGTGCTCCGCCCACAAGTAACAACATGACATACAGTGACAGTTACGAATGACTCAGAAAACACTAAACATTAATAATAATAAAACATTAATGATAAAACACCACATGTGAACCAACAAAATACCAGATCAAAGGGAGGCTACAGATTTTTGGCTGTTGAGTAGAGCAACTACTCGTGGATTAAAACTGTTTTTATGTCTGGCTGTGGCAGCTTTGACAGTCCGGAGTTGCCTTCCAGAGGGAAGTGATTCAAAGAGTTTGTGGCCAGGGTGAGAGGGGTCAGAGATGTCTTGCCCGCTCGCTTCCTGGCCCTTGCAGTGTACAGTTCAGCGAAGGAACAACCCTTGGTTTCGACCCGATACGTTGCCTATTTCCTTCGCTCCATAGATGCTGCCTCACCCGCTGAGTTTCTCCAGCATTTTTGTCTACCAGTGCAAACATCCTCTCCAGATCCACTCCATCACTTTTCGGTAAACTTCGAGGACATCGCTGCGAGTAGAATCTAAACTCCAGCGAGTAGAATATGCAACGCTCTTCTGTTCGTGAGCTTGGTGCCTGAATCCTCCTGCCTGCTTGTCTTGGTAGAACCGGCAAGGTTGGGTATCTTGGCCAGTTTTGTTTGTGGAGTCTTTCGCACAGACTTTGCATTGATACAATTCATTGCAAGCACACCCTCTAATTCAATTATTGCACGTCTTCCCCCCCCCCCTCCTCCTCTCCCCTTTCTAATTGGAACATAGTGGGTGGGGAGGAAGATAAGTCATTAGAAGAAAATCACTGCAATCCAGATAACATTCAGAAGCACCTCGTTATCTGAAGAATTCATGTGATCATGTTCATGTCTTTTGTGCAAGTTTACTTTTAGTTTAGAGATACAGCAGGGAAACAGGCCCCATTGACCCATCAAGTCTATGCCAATAAAAGATCCGCTCTTGATGCCAACCACTCTAGTCAGATACAAAAAGCTGGAGTAACTCATCTCTCTCTGCCTGTCCCACTGAGTTACTTCAGCTTTGTGTGTCTATCTCTGGTTTAAGCCAGCATCTGCAATTCCTTCCTACATATCTGTCCACACCAGTTTCATTAGAGATACAGCGCGTTCAGTGTAGAGGGGTATTGACCAAATGGGACTAGCTGATGAGAGTCAAGAGAGTTTTATTGTCATGTGTCCCAGCTAGGACAATGAAATTCTTGCTTGCTGCAGCACAACAGAATATGTAAACATAGGACAGAACAGGAGATAAAAGTTCAGTGTGTCTTTACAGATGGGCATCTTGGAAGTTGAGCTGGACAAAAATGCTGGAGAAACTCAGCGGGTGAGGCAGCATCTATGGAGCGAAGGAAATTTCCTTCGCTCCATAGATGCTGCCTCACCCCACTGAGTTTCTCCAGCATTTTTGTCTCCGTTCAAAAGTGCTTCTTCCCCCTGGGTCTACTGTTGCAGGTTATTGCTGGTGTGAACTTTGGATTTATGATGAAGTGTTTTTTTTGATTTTTTTAAAATTCTTTATTTTATTCTATTTCATTAACAGGCAGCAGAAGGGTGGTCTGGCTGACTGCCGTCTACTGAAGACTCCCTGCTGAATTACACTCATCTGTGATCCACGTGTACGGCAAGCAGTCCCGAGACTCCTGCAGACAAAAACAGCGGAGGAGTATTCACAGCCCTGGCTCGACCCGTTCACCAACACCAGGATGGGACCAGATGACGTACTGTTAACGCTGATGCAGCCCACCAAAGGAACAATTTTACTCTCCTTTTACTGGGGCCAAGGCGGGTGGGAAGGGTAGAAACTTTGCGAAGAAGATCTTTTTTTGTGTTTCTTTTCATTTTCATTGCACTGTCGAAAACCGAGAGTCCCGTTCCTGATGGGGTTTGGTCAAAGCTGAACGCGAGGAAAGGAATCGAGTGGCGTTGTCTCCAGTATCTCTCTGCTGTTCGCACTCAAGCCTTCGGGGGACTCCTGAGCCACTTGCCACGAGGAATTCTCCGAAACAAATCGCGTAAGTGGGACAAGCCCTTAAGTGTTCCAACTGGAACTGAATATTTTGGGGGGGGTTTGCTTGGGTACAATCATTATAAAATTGGTGCAATACATGTGGAAACCATTTTTTCCCCCCCCCCCCCCCCAAAACCCCCCAAAGAATTAATGCCAGCTCCAGATGCAGGTACAGTTTCTTCCCAGCTGTTATCAGCCAACTGAACCATCCCACAAGCAATCAAAGAGCAGTCCTGAACTACTATCACCTTTTCCTAGCTAACCATGATCTAGTCTACATTTTTCCTTGATCTCAATCCCCTTTGATGTCTCGTTTTCACACCTTACACTTCCTTATCTCCGTGTCTCCCTCTCCCCCGACTGTCAGTCTGAAGAAGTTGCCTTGAGCCGAAACGTCACCCATTCCTTCTCCCCAGAGATGCTGCCTGTCCCGCTGGGTTACTCCAGCATTTTGTGTCCATCAGTTTTGTGTCCTTTCTTTTGAAGCCCGCAGTTAATTCTGTCAGTGAGACAGTGTTGCGGGTGACAGTTAAAAAAAAAAGAATGCTCTTACTCTGTGAGTGCCTGACTCTGTTATACAGAGAATGAAACAAGTAAACCAAATCCCACCCTTAATGCCTCAACTTACATTTCCTTGAAGGAGTCGCAGCGTTTTGATCAAATTCTGAACCTTTTCTGCTTTTTGTATCCTCTTTTCCCTTGCAATCCCCACATTTTACCCCCCACGTTTTCAAGTTACGCTATTTAAACAGCAGTCCACCCTCCTTGGCAGCTGAAAGTTGTTCATCATCCCCCCCACCCTATATCAGTCTGAAGACGGGTTTCGGCCCGAAACGTTGCCTATTTCCTTTGCTCCTTAGATGCTGCTGCACCCGCTGAGTTTCTCCAGCACTTTTGTCTACCTTCAAATCTCCAACATCTGCAGTTCCTTCTTAAACACAAGGTTGTTCATTAACCTTGGTTAGAGGTAAGGTGGGGATAGATTATAGTTAGTGCATATCTTCAACAATCTGCTTATTATCTACTGGCCGGCCGATGAATAAATAAAGTCAAAGGTTAAACGCGATTATATTTTCTTTCCTTCCAGCTGAACACTCTGTGGTCAAGGCAGGGCTCGGATTGACGATGGCTCTAGACCTGAAGATGGGAGCCGCTCGGGTGGTTTCTCGGCTGAGCACGGTGAGCCCGGAGCCCCTGCAACCGGCCGTGCCTCCGGCCGTGACGCTGGGCCTCACCATAGTTTACACTGCACTTTATGGACTCCTCTTCCTCCTGGTCTACATCCAGCTGTGGCTGGTGCTGCACTACAAGCACAAGAAGTTCAGCTACCAGACGGTCTTCCTCTTCCTGTGCCTGCTGTGGGCCGCCCTGAGGACCACGCTCTTCTCGTTTTACTTCCGAGACATCGTCAAGGCCAATTCGCTGGACCCGTTCTCTTTCTGGTTGCTGTATTGTTTCCCGGTGTGCCTGCAGTTCTTCACCCTCAGTCTCATGAACATGTACTTTGCTCAGGTGAGTACGATCAGCTCTCTTTAGTTGAGTTTTAGAGATACAGCGCGGAAACAGGCCCTTCGGCCCACCGGGTCCGCGCCGACCGGCGATCCCCGCGCACTAACGCTATCCCACACACACTCGGGACAATTTTTTACATTTACCAAGCCTAGAAACCTGCACGTCTTTGGAGCGTGGGAGGAAACCGATGATCTTGGAGAAAACCCACGCAGGTCACGGTGTGAACGTACAAACTCCGTATAGACAGCACCCGTAGTCGGGATCGAACCCCGACCTCCGGCGCTGCGTTCGCTGTAAGGCTGCAACTCTACCGCTGCGCCGCCGTGGCTATCTCTCATAGATCTTATAGAAACATATTAAATTCCTAAGGGATTGGACAGGCTCGATGCAAGGAAAAATGTTCCCGATGTTGGGGGAGTACAGAACCAGGGGTCACGGTGTAAGAATAAGGGGTAGGCCATTTGGAACGGAGATAAGGAAAAAACCTTTTCACCCAGAGAGTTGTGAATCTGTGGAATTCTCTGCCACAGAAGTCAGTGGAGGCCGATTCACTGGATGTTATTCAAGGGAGAGTTAGATTTAGCTCTTAGGGCTAACGGGATCATGGGATATGAGGGAGAAGGCAGGAACGGGATACTGATTTTGGATGATCACATTGAATGGCGGTGCTGGCTCGAAGGGCCGAATGGCGTACTCCTGCACCTTCTTTCTATGTTTCTCTCTCACAATGACCGCAATGATGTTTTTTCTCTTTGAAATTTGTCTAACCAGGTCAGGTAATTGGTTGTAAATACAGTCTATGCAGGCTGCTGTTGGCAATTGTAATCACACAGTTAAATATATATTGAGTAGAGCCATGAAACAAAGGCCTGGATAGAGTGGATATGGAGAGGGTGCTGAAGAAATTTATCCTCATCTCATTCCTAAAAGAACGACCTTTAATTCTGAGGCTATGACCTCTGGTCCGAGACTCTCCAACTTTGATTCTCAGAGATGTTATGTAAATATAATTCTTTCACTTTGGAGAATATTCGCGCAGTTTAAAGGCAGGCAGCCTGTGAATCGAGGACCTTTCTTCCTCTTTTCAGATGATCAACGGCAGAGTTTAACATCTCTGATCCATTTGTTCTTCCTTTCCACTCGGCCCAGAGGCCACAGCCTCAGAATCAATGGATGTACATTTAGAAAGGAGATGAGGAGGAATTTCTTTGGTGGTGAATCTGTGGAATTCATTGCCACAGGAGGCTGTGGAGACCAAGTCACTGGATGTTTTTAAAGGGGCTGTCCCACTGTACGAGGTAATTCAAGAGTTCTTCCGAGTTTAAAAAAAAAATCAAACTCGTGGTAAGCACGTAGAATGTACGTCGGAGCTCGGGACGTCTCTTAACGGCTCGTAACGCTAAGCGCAGGTACTCAGGGAAACGCGGTAAGCTCGTGAAGATTTTTCAGCATGTTGAAAAATGTCCACGAGAGCCCCAAGTACCTACGAGCGGCCATTACCTTAATTCCCCGAGTTCGAATCAGGGGAAACTCGGGAGAACTCTTGATTTAGCGCGTAGTGGGACAGCCCCTTAAGGCCGAGATTTGATAGATTCTTGATTAGTGCGGGTGTCAGGGGTTACGGGGAGAAGGTTGGAGAATGGGGTTAGGAGGGAGAGATGGATCAGCCACGTTGAATGGCAGAGTAGACTTAATGGGCCGAATGGCCTAATTCTACTCCTACAACTTATGAAAAACGTTTCACATCAACAATTTAAAATCTAATTTTATCCATTCATGGAAAGATTTGACTTTAAATAATTCTTTGCAGGACATCCCAAATTCTTTTAAAAGTGCTTAATTTGCTGTGTAGTCAGAAATACAGTGAAGGAAATGAATTGCCTGTGGACGTCACAGAAGGCAGTGTGGCTAGACATTGTTTTTTTTAATATATATGTGTAATGGGAATATTGCATGCATGGAAAATTTGACTATTACTTCCTCAGCTATTTTAGGAGACAGTTAAAAATCAAAGAAAAAAAGGCAAACAGTGCTGGAGTAACGCAGCGGGTCAGGCAGCATCGCTTGGCCACAGATATGTGATGTTTCGGGTCAGGGCCCTTCTTCTGAAGGAAGGGCCCAGACTCGAAATGTTACCCATTCAGTCTGAAGAGGGGTCCCAACCCAAAACATTACCCACCCATGTTCTCGAGAGATGTTGCCTGACCTGCTGAGTTGTGTAAACCGGCATATGCACTTCCTTGTTTTTTAACAATCAATCATATTGCTGTGGATCTGGCATTTAGGCCAGAATTCCTTCGCTGGGGGGACAATAGTGAACCCTTTTGGGGATATTGTGTTCATTAATGGGGGTGTCACGGTGGCGCAGCGGTAGAGTTGCTGCTTTACAGCACTCGCAGCGCCAGGGACCCGGGTTCAATCCTGGCTGCGGGTGCTTGCCTATACGTTCCCCCTGTGATCTGCGTGGAGTTCCTCTGGGATATTCGGTTTCCTCCCACACTCCTAAAGACGGTAAAGGTTTCTGTGGTTAACTGGCTTGGTATAAATGTAAAAACTGTCCCTAGAGTGGGATAGTACTAATGAGCGGGGATCGCTGGTCGGTGAGGACTTGGTGAGCCGAAGAACCTGTTTCCGCACTGTATCTCTAAACTAAACAATACAGATTATAATTGCCAGATTTTTTTAATTGTTTAATTAATGAAGTTAAATCAGCCACCTGCTGTGAGAACTCTGGATCAGTTATTCACACCTCTGAGCTGCTAGCTGTGTAACTTAACACAATACGTGTAAGAAGGAACTGCAGATGCTGGTTTCAGCTGAAGATAGACACAAAAAGCTGGAGTAACTCAGCGGGACAGGCAGCATCTCTGGAGAAATGGAATAGGTGACGTTTCGGGTCCAGACCCTTCTTCAGAGTTTAGTTTAGAGCTACAGTGAGGAAACAGGCCCTTCGGCCCTTCTAGTCCGTGCCGAACACTCATTCTCCCCTAGTCCCATCTACCTGCACCCAGACCATAACCCTCCATTCCTTTCCCGTCCATATAACTATCCAATTTATTTTTAAATGATAAAATCGAACCTGCCTCCACCACCTCCACTGGAAGCTCATTCCACACAGCTACCACTCTCTGAGTAAAGAAGTTCCCCCTCATGTTACCCCTAAACTTCTGTCCCTTAATTCTCAAGTCATGTCCTCTTGTTTGAATCTTCCCTGCTCTCAGTGGGAAAAGCTTATCCACGTCAACTCTGCCTATCCCTCTATCCCTCTTTACATTAATGTCATTTTAACTGAGTACTTACATACACAGATGAAACAAATCAGTTCCCGTCAGTGCAGTTAATAAAAATAGAATAAATACATATAGCTTTAAAAATTAAAATTACCATATCTAAATTAGGCCTAATAATTGAAATAAAATCAGACATTCAGACCGAACAGTGGCTTTGCTTTCACCGACCAGCGATCCCCGCACATCAACACTATCCTGCAAACTATTTACAATTTATACCAAGCTAACTAACCTACAAACCTGTACGTTTTTGGAGTGCGGGAGGAAACCGAAGATCTGGATGAAAACCCACGCACGTCACGGGGGAGAACGCACAAACTCCGTACAGACAGCACCCGTAGTCGGGATCGAACCTGGGGCTCTGGAGCTGTAAGGCAGCAACTCTACCGCTGCGCCACCCTAACCCGAGAAATACCATGCTGCGTATATTGCCCAGGTGTATTCCTCTGCGCTATACCTGCAGAATTGCCATATGTGGCAGCTGTCAGTGTGTGAAAGCTTCTCAACTGTGGTGATTAATAATTGCTCGGTTGAGCTCCAGTCTTCTGCCGTGTGAAGTACGTTTGTTTTTTGTATTTCACAGCAGCCTCTGCTGAGAAAGCTCGAGGCGTTCAAATAATTTTTCATTAAAAAGTGATTTAGTATCATTGAGATGCTAGTTTATGGTCATTTGATTTCTCTGGTTTTCCTTCATTTGTTTTTCCACAGGGGTTGATATCTTGCCCCCGTTGCAAACATAGACAATAGACAATAAATAGGTGCAGGAGTAGGTCTTTAGGCCCTTCGAGCCACTATGATCATAGAAACATAGAAACATAGGTGCAGGAGTAGGCCATTCGGCCCTTCAAGACTGCACCGCCATTCATTATGATCATGGCTGATCATCCAACTCAGTATCCCATCCCTGCCTTCTCTCCATACCCCCTGATCCCTTTAGCCACAAGGGCCACATCTAACTCCCTCTTAAATATAGCCAATGAACTGGCCTCAACAACCTTCTGTGGCAGAGAATTCCACAGATTCATCACTCTCTGTGTGAAAAATGATTTTCTCATCTCGGTCCTAAAAGACTTCCCTCTTATCCTTAAATGATCATAGCTGATCATCCACAATCAGTACCCCATCCCTGCCTTCTCCCCATACCCCTTGACTCCGCTATCTTTAACAGCTCTATTCAATTCTCTCTTGAAAGCATCCAGAGAATTGGCCTCCACTGCCTTCTGAGGCAGAGAATTCCACAGACTCACAACTCTTTTAACGTTTAAGGCAGTCGTCCAATTCGAAGACCATTCGTCTTTTGGCAAAATTACTGCGGGCAGGATACATGGCAGCTGGTGATCTTTACTGCAAAGTTTAATATCATGATTCACGGATCTTCCTGTGTTTTTATGACTGTTGGCAGACCTTAATTTCACTCCTGGGATAAATAAAGTTCTATCGTAAGAATGGCATGGACTCTGGAATAGCTAGTCGGGGTTGGACGCATGTCCTTTTTTTTGCCTCACAGTATAGGGTCCTGTTCTGCCCCACTGCTATTTCAGCTGAGACCAGCTTAATACTCGGCGAATGGAGTGTGGAATCCTTCCCGTTGTTGAAAATAGCCGTACGTTGTCTCGGCAAGTGTTTTGCAGCTTCCCTGGAGAAGATGGAGAGATGACGGCCTGTTTCCTTTTATCATTGCTCCTTTTTGGCACACCTTTCATTCCATGCATTTGTTCCACATCTCTCTGCATCGTCTATATCTCTCGTATCCCTTTCCCGTGACTTTCAGACTGAAGAAGATGCTGCCTGATCTGCCGAGTTACTCCAGCACTTTGTGTTTCGTTTCGTTTAGTTTTCAGTTGTCTTTAGAGATGCAGCGCGGACACAGGCCCTTTGGCCCACCGAGTCCGTGCCGACCAGCGATCCCTGCGCACTAACACTAGTGTTGGGCCGTCGACTGAAGATCAAAGTCTTCAGCTATGACCAAAGATCACAGCTGAAGACTGCGGCGGCCCAACTCGCGATCCTTTGGTCGACGCTCGCCCGCGGCTCAGGTCCGGTCCTCGGTCGGGTCCTCGCTCTCTGCCCCCCTCCCCCCCCCTCCAGGCAGTGGTGAGTATTGGGACCTATGGATGAGTGGTGGGACGACAGATGGCACAATGGGCTAAGTGTTCGGCTGGCAACCGGAAGGTAGCCGGTTCGAATCCCGCTTGGAGTGCATACTGTCGTTGTGTCCTTGGGCAAGACACTTCACCCACCTTTGCCTGTGTGTGAATGTGTGTGAGTGATTGGTGGTGGTCGGAGGGGCCGTAGGCGCAGATTGGCAGCCACGCTTCCGTCAGTCTGCCCCAGGGCAGCGGTGGCTACAGAAGTAGCTTACCACCACCGAGTGTGACTGAGGAGTGAATGAATAATGCGATGTAAAGCGCCTTGAGTATTAGAAAGGCGCTATATAAATCCCATCCATTATTATTATTATTACTAGGGACAATTTGACATTTATACCAAGCCAATTAACCTACAAACCTGTATGTCTTTGGAGAGTGGGAGGAAACCGGAGCACCCTGGAAAAACGTGTCGGAGTCTGAAGAAAGGTCTTGACCTGAAACGTCACCCATCCCTTCTCTCCAGAGATGCTGCCTGTCCCGCTGAGTTACTCCAGCATTTTTGTGCCTTTTATCTTCGATTTCAACCAGCATCTGCAGTTACTTCCTACAAATGGGTAATGACTTTTGGGTCAGGACTGTTCTTCAGGCTGATTCCTTGGGGAATCTAGCCTTTCCTTGAGTAAAACCCATTCTCTGCTCCCAATATAATCAGATTAAAGCCAATCCACTTTTATTTTTATATATAAGTAGGAGAGTTAGTTATCTTGTGAGGTAATAATAATAATAATGGATGGGATTTATATAGCGCCTTTCTAATACTCAAGGCGCTTTACATCGCATTATTCATTCACTCCTCAGTCACACTCGGTGGTGGTAAGCTACTTCTGTAGCCACAGCTGCCCTGGGGCAGACTGACGGAAGCGTGGCTGCCATTCTGCGCCTACGGCCCCTCCGACCACCACCAATCACTCACACACATTCACACACATTCACACACAGGCAAAGGTGGGTGAAGTGTCTTGCCCAAGGACACAACGACAGTATGCACTCCAAGCGGGATTCGAACCGGCTACCTTCCGGTCGCCAGCCGAACACTTAGCCCATTGTGCCAAATGTCGTCCCAAAATATCTTCCATTCAGTATTTATACTAGTCTGAGACTTAAACTCGACACACACACACAAATATAACTTGCTTTGAATAACCAAATGCTCTTTTTCTTCCAGGTGGTTTTCAAGACCAAAGCCAAGTATTTCCCTGAGATGGCTAAAAAATTGTAAGTGCGACATCTATTGTAATAAACTGTTGAATAATTTTATTTGGGATAAGTTCCTACTTGATATTTTCAATAGCGGGAGAGTGTAGGAACAGAGTCCACAGTGTCAGAAAAAGAGGACGTACCTTTACAATGGAGATGAGGAGGGATTTCTTTAGCTGGAGGGGTGGTGAATCTGTGGAATTCATTGCCACAGACGACTGTGGAGGCCAAGTCTTTGGGTATATTTAAAGTGGAGATTGATTAGGTTCTTGATTAGTTGGGGAGTCAAAGGTTACGGGGAGACGGCAGGAGAAAGGGGATGAGAGGGGAAAATAGATGATAGACAATCGGTGTGGGAGTAGGCCATTCGGCCCTTTGAGCCAGCACTGCCATTCAATGTGATAGAAACATAGAAACATAGAAAATAGGTGCAGGAATAGGCCATTCGGCCCTTCGAGCCTGCACCACCATTCAATATGATCATGGCTGATCATCCAACTCAGTATCCTGTACCTGCCTTCTCTCCATACCCCCTGGTCCCTTTAGCCACAAGGGCCACATCTAACTCCCTCTTAAATATAGCCAATGAACTGGCCTCAACTATATTCTGTGGCAGTGAATTCCAGAGATTCACCACACTCTGTGTAAAAAATGTTTTTCTCATCTCAGTCCTAAAAGACTTCCCCTTTATCCTTAAACTGTGACCCCTTGTTCTGGAACATGATTAGTTTAGATGATCATGGCTGATCATCCACAATCAGTACCCCGTTCCTGCCATCTCCCCATATCCCCTGACTCCGCTATCTTTAAGAGCCCTATCTAACTGATCAGCCATGATTTGAACGGCGGTGTGGACTCGATGGGTTAAATGGCCTGATTCTGCTCCTATGTCATCGACCTTATAAACGGGAAGTGCAGAATTAGAAATGGTTTGATGATGGAGAATTGTTCCTATTTCATCATCACATGTCCAAAGCTGTGCACAGTTCTGATTTGAAACTCTGCCATTTTGGGCGAGGCAGCATCTCAAGTTCCTCATTTGCAAAACTGAAAGTAGGCCGCAAAATTAGGTCAAAATGGCCCTGGCTGTAATTAGTAACTGCGGTCATAATAATTAGAATGACAATTAGCTGTTTGGATCTTGTCACTGGCAAAAAAAATGGTCATCAGTTGCATGATTAAATTAATCGCACTCTCTGGTTCTCTGAGGTAAAGTGATTCTGTTTTGCTGAATTAGAATCATTTTTGTGTTGTGGCCTCTTGTACTAACTGTGTACTCTTGTACTCATCGCCAGAGATGGTGCCTGATCCGCTCAGTTACTCCAGCACTTTGTCTCTTATCTTTGATCCACTGTGATTAGTGGTTTATCTTTCATAAGGGGTTGGACAGGCTAGATGCAGGAAGATTGTTCCCGATGTTGGGGAAGTCCAGAACAAGGGGTCACAGTTTAAGGATAAGGGGGAAGTCTTTTAGGACCGAGATGTGAAGAACATTCTTCACACAGAGAGTGGTGTATCTGTGGAATTCTCTGCCACAGAAAGTAGTTGAGGCCACAGTTCATCGGCTATATTTAAGAGGGAGTTAGATGTGGCCCTTGTGGCTAAAGGGATCAGGGGGTATGGAGAGAAGGCAGGGATGGGATACTGAGTTGGATGGCGGTGCAGGCTCGAAGGGCTGAACGGCCTACTCCTGCACCTAGTTTCTATGTTTCTAGTACAGCAATGAGAGGTGATGGTAAATGACAAGGATCTTCCTAATAACTTCCAAGGTTCAGCAATATTCCGCAAACCAGCCTGTTGTCCTCTGCCTGGCCGTAACATTTCAAACTCCTCTTTCTGTGGCCAGTCGCTACTCAAACACTGACGGATCCCAGGCCATCAATGTTCGTCGAGTCAAGTTTATTTGTCACATACACATACGAGATGTGCAGTGAAATGAAAGTGGCAATGCTCGCGGACTTTTGTGCAAAAGACAACCAACCAAACAAACTATAAACACAATCATAACACACATATTCTTTTACATAATAAATAATGGAAGGAAAAACGTTCAGTAGAGTTAGTCCCTGGTGAGATAGGCGTTTACAGTCCGAATGGCCTCTGGGAAGAAACTCCTTCTCAACCTCTCCGTTCTCATGTTAGTGTTTTACCTTGCCCTACACATTATACCCCTATCATGTTTCTGTACACTGTAAACGGCTCGATTGTAATCGTGTATTGTCTTTCCGCTGACTGGTTAGCACGCAACAAAAGCTTTTCGCTGCACCTTGGTGTGCGTGACAGTAAACAAAACTGAAACTCGTCCATTTTGCTGAGTCATGTCACAGTTTAGTAAAATGGGCCTCTCCCCAGTTGGGTGTTTATTTTTAAGCTCCTGACTGTTCTACTAAATCTATCTGAAATATAATTGGTTTCTAATTATGACTAGTTCAGACCTGCCCCTTTCTTGCTGAAGAAGGGTCTCGACCCGAAACGTTGTCTATTTCCTTCGCTCCATAGATGCTGCCTCACCCGCTGAGTTTCTCCAGCATTTTTGTCTACCTTCTCTTGCTGATATGATTTATCTCCTCTTTGTCTCCATTTTCTCAATTCATATTAAGAGTAATTGAAATCATCAATTGCATCTCTGTTCTCTTTCATTTTTCTCCCCATCTCCCTGAGTGTGATCTTAAAGGACATTTCCAAACGTTTGGTTTCTCCATTTTGTACTTAAACCCCCTGTCCCCACGGTATGAGTTCATTCCAAGATCTCTCCCGAGTTTCCCCGATTCGAACTCGGAGATTTACGGCAATGGCCGCTTGTCGGTACTCGGGGCTCTCGTGGACATTTTTCAACATGCTGAAAAATCTTCACCAGTCTTCCCGTGCTTACCTGCCATTAGCGAGTCTTCCTGAGTACCTGCCGTTAGCGTTACGAGCCGCTAAGAGACGTCCCCGAGCTCCGACGTATCCGCTACGTTCATTCTCCGTGCTTACCACGAGTTCGATTTTTTTTAAACTTGGGAGAGCTCTTGGAATAATAATAATAATAATGGATGGGATTTATATAGCGCCTTTCTAATACTCAAGGCGCTTTACATCGCATTATCCATTCACTCCTCAGTCACACTCGGTGGTGGTAAGCTATTTCTGTAGCCACAGCTGCCCTGGGGCAGACTGACGGAAGCGTGGCTGCCAATCTGCGCCTACGGCCTTACCGTGGGACAGGGCTATTAGAGTCACAGAGCGATACAGTGTGGAAACAGGCCCTTCGGCCCAACTTGCCCACGCCGGCCAACATGTTCCATCTACACGAGTAAGTGGCCTCCACAGCCTTCTGTGGCGATGAATGCTACCGATTCGCCATTCTCTGACTACAGAAATTCCTTCCTGGTGTGTAGGCTAGTGTGCGGGGAGCGCTGATCGGCGCAGACTCGGTGGGCCTGTTACCACGCTGTATCGCTGAACTAAACTAATTGTATAGTTCTGTGACCAAACTAAAGGCCAGAACTCTGGTTCACATCCATTTTAGTTTCCTGCGCTCACACAAATGATATATCGTAACAGTATCCCAGTTCCTCTTGCTGAATAGGGCGAGTGAATGAGGAAGTTAATGAGCTTAAGTTCTAATTTATGGTAACTGTGGGTGGAGAGAGAAATCGGCCAAGCTTCCTGGTATACCTTGTGGAAGGGCAATATCACCTGAGATAGCTATGCTCCCCATTCCAAATGCATCTCAATTCAGCACAAATTGGTCAATTTTCCTTTAAGAAGCGAGACTGCTGCAACTTTGTTACTTGTAGGAAGAAACTGCAGATGCTGGTCTGCACCAAAGACAGACACAAAATGCTGGAGTAACTCAGCGGGACAGGCAGCGTCTCTGGAGAGAAGGAATGGGTTAAGTTAACGGGTCGACCATTTAATCTTTTGATCTTTTCCCCTTCACCTTAAACCCATGTCCTCTTGTTTTCAAGTTCAAGTGAGTTTATTGTCATGTGTCCCTGATAGGACAATGAAATTCTTGCTTTGCTTAACACACAGAACATAGTAGGCATTTACTACAAAACAGATCAGTGTGCCCATATACCATAATATAAATATACACACACATGAATAAATAAACTGATAAAGTGCAAATAACAGATAATGGGTTATGAAGAAGGCCCGAAACGTTGCCTATTTCCTTCGCTCCATAGATGCTGCTGCACCCGCTGAGTTTCTCCAACATTTTTGTGTACCTATTAATAATCAGAGTTTTGTCCGAGCCAGGTTTAATAGCCTGATGGCTGTGGGGAAGTAGCTATTCCTGGGGGGGAAGTAACTGTTTCAATTCACCTGCTCTGGGTAAGAGACTCTAATAATAATAATAATAATACATTTTATTTATGGGCGCTTTTCAAGAGTCTCAAGGGCACCTTACAAAAATTTAGCAGGTAGAGGAAAAACATGTAAGGGGAATGAAATAAATAGTAGAGACATGACTAGTACACTGTGTACTAGTACTCTGTGCATCTACCAGAACTATTCTCCTCTGTAAGATCACCCCTTATCCTCCTGCCGTTCCAAGGAATAGAGTCCCAACTTACTCAACCTCTCCCTGTAGCTCAGATCCTCGAGTGCTGGCAATATCCTCGTAAATCTTCTCTGTACCCATTCCAGCTTGACAACATCTTTCCTGTAACACGGTGCCCAGAACTGCACACGATACTCTAAATCGGACTGAAATTTATTGCACTTGAGGCTCCTGCAGTCGGCAGGGGGGTTGAGTTTACTTTGTGCCATTTCTCGGTATTGCATGCATGTTACCGGCGAGTACAGGCCCAGTGCCGTCGAACGCTCATCAAACGTTAACTCTCTCATTCCTGGGATCGTTCTCGTAAACCTCCTCTGGACCTTTTCCAGGGCGGGCGCATCCTTCCTCTGATATGGTGCCCAACATTGCTCGCGATACTCCAAATGCCGCCTTTGATAGAGACTCGGAATTACATCCCTGCTTTTGTATTCCAGCCCTTGTGAAATAAATGTCAGTCTGTGGAATTCTCTGCCTCAGATGGCGGTGGAGGAAGGTTCTCTGGATGCTTTCAAGAGATAGGGCTCTTAAAGATAGCGGAGTCAGGGGATGGCTTCATAACGGGTCGTCTAGTTTCCATGAAATGTCACCCAGGTTTTGCGAAAGTTGAGTGAAGAAACCGTGAGATTCTTCCGTGAGAACCTTGCACTAATAGAATCACTTCCACTCGCTCTCCCCACGTCCATTTTTCAGTTGCTGTTGATTTGATTTCATATTAATATCCATGCTGTTGGTGCCATCTGTTGGTGACTTTGCTCTTCTGTTCTCTTCCACTTGCTCTCTGTGCCTGCGAAACTCAGCTGGCTAGATTTACTAGAATGTTGCCTGGGTTTCAGCAACTAAGTTACGGAGAAAGGTTGAACAAGTTAGGGCTTTATTCTTTGGAGCGCAGAAGGTTAAGGGGGGACTTGATAGAGGTCTTTAAAATGATGAGAGGGATAGACAGAGTTGACGTGGATAAGCTTTTCCCACTGAGAGCAGGGAAGATTCAAACAAGGAGACATGACTTGAGAATTAAGGGACAGAAGTTTAGGGGTAACATGAGGGGGAACTTCTTTACTCAGAGAGTGGTGGCTGTGTGGAATGAGCTTCCAGTGGTGGAGGCAGGTTCGTTTTTATCATTTAAAAATAAATTGGATAATTATATGGACGGGAAAGGAATGGAGGGTTATGGTCTGAGCGCAGGTATATGGGACTAGGGGAGAATATGTGTTCGGCACAGACTAGAAGGGTCGAGATGGCCTGTTTCCGTGCTATAATTGTTATATGGTTATATGGTTTTATAGTGTCGCACAATCTTTGCCAAAGGGCTTCTCTCCTCTTTCCCCCGCCTTGCCACATCCCAGGCAAGGAAATCTGTTTCAAATAGGCGGAGTTACCCTGCCTTACCCTCTCAGGAATTATGGGGAGAAGGCAGGAGAATGGGGGTTAGGAGGGAGAGATAGATCAGCCGTGATTGAATGGCGGAGTGGACCTGATGGGCCGAATGGCCTAATTCCACTCCTATCATTTATGACCTTATGATGGGAGGTCCTGTTGCAGTTGTATAAGACGTTGGTGAGGCCGCATTTTAAAGTATTGCGTTCAGTTCTGGGCACCGTGTTATAGGAAAGATGCTGTCAAGCTGGAAAGGGTACAGAGACGTTTTACAAGGATGTTGCCAGGACTCGAGCGTGTGAGATATAGGCGGAGGTTGAGCAGGCTGGGACTCTATTCCTTGGAGCTATTGTCTAAGTCTCCCCTCAAGATTGCCCAACCTCTCCTCTAATTCTGCTCTGATCACTTACGAACGTCTTCAGACTGATGGTGGCATTTCGGTTTGGGGCCTTTCTTCAGGCTGATTGTCCTCTAACTCCCTCTCCCTTGACGTTCAGTCTGAAGAAGGGTCTCGATACAAAGCGTCAAATCTGAAGAAGGGTCTCGACCCGAAGCGTCATGTCTGAAGAAGGGTCCGACCTGTAACGTCACGCATTCCCTCTCTCCAGAGACGCTGCCAGTCCCGCTGAGTTACCCCAGCATTTTGTGTCTATCTTTGGTGTAAACCAGCATCCGCAGTTCCTTCTTACAATATAATACAATAATATTTTATTAACCAAGTATGTTTTGCAACATATACGAGGAATTTCATTTGCCAAGTTAGTCGTACGAGTAAAAAGCAAACGGAACACACAAAATACATTTTAACATAAACATCCACCACAGTGACTCCTCCACATTCCTCACTGTGACGGAAGGTGGGGAAAAAAAAAGTTCAATCTCTTCCCTTACCCAAGACAGATCAGCCGTGATTGAGTAGCGGAGTAGACTTGATGGGCCGAATGGCCTAATTCTGCTCCAGTCACTTATGAACGACTCGTTCCTTCCAGCCTACCTTCTAACTCGGACGAACGTTTGTGTTTCAGGCTCCCAATACGTTTGGCTTTCCTGGTGGCGAGCCTGGTGTTTCTGGCGGTCAATTTAACCTGTGCCTTGCTGGTGAAGATCCAGCACGAGGAGACCAAAGCCATTGTCCTAGTGCGGGTGATCATCAACGACTCCCTGTTTGTCATCTGTGCCGTTACACTGGCAGCCTGCCTCTATATCATCGCCAAAACCTCGCCGTCGACCAACATCTACTTGGAATCCAAGGTATACATTATTATACAATACAATGCAATTATTTATTTATTGTCATTTGAACCTCAAATGAAGTTCAAACGAAATTTGGTTTCTGCAGCCATACAAGAAAAGAACCAAGACACACAACATCCATCACAGTGAATCTCCTCCTCACTGTGATGGAAGGCAAAGTCTTGTCTCTCCCCTATGTTCCATTCTTCTCCCGATGTTATAGCCCCCGGCGGGCGATGGCAGTCCCGCGGCCGTTAAAGTTGTGCCGGGCGATGTAAGGCCCCTCTCCGGGTTTTAATGTTGGAGCCCCCGGCGGGCAATGGCAAGCCCGCGGCCGTTAAAGTCGTGCCGGGCGATGTAAGGCCCCGCTCCGGGTCTTAATGTTGTCGCCCCCGGCGGGCGATGGCAAGTCCCGCGGCCTTTAAAGCCGCGCCGGGCAAAGTAAGGCCCCGCTCCAGGTCATTTTCAACCCCGCAACTCGGGCGGGAGAAGTTGCCGTTGCGGGAGCTCCGAAAAGCGGTCTCCCACCAGGGACCCGTGAGCTCCCGGTGTCACCGTCCACCGGGCGTGCGCCTGGGGCCTCCGAAGCTCCGGAGTCGGGTCGCAACCGCGCGCCACCACAGCTCTCCACGCTCCGAAGCCGGCCAGCCCCACGATGGTGTGTCCGCAGGCTCCGCTTGGAGGACGCTCCACGGTGCTAGGCCCCAACGACAACGGAGACCCGACAGAGAAAAGGTCGGGTCACCCGTACAGGGAAGAGATTTAAATGTTTGTCTTCAATTTTAAGAACTATTTTTTTTTAATGTTTTTGTGTTTTTTTTTAACTGTGCAGGGAACATCGGTGTACCAGACCACAGCGGTGGGAGGATTGGTGATCCTGTTGTACGCAAGCAGAGCCTGTTACAACCTCGTTGCTGTGACGCGTTCTCCTGCCACCCATGTGGACACCTTTGATTACGGCTGGTACAATGTTTCTGACCAGGTAACGGCAAGCTCAGAACATTTTGGGGCTTTTAACTCCTTAATGTTCATTTACTAAATTAGGGCTTTGGGTGGCGCAGCGGTAGAGTTGCTGACTTCTTGATTAGTACGTCAGAGCTGCCAAATAGTACGGATTTTCCACATTTTGTACGGAATTGCGATCAGAATATGGATGTACGGATTTGCTTCGTAAAATACGGATTTTTTAAAAATCAGTCCGCCGTCCTGTTTTATCTTGCTGCTTATGAAATGCAATGAAATACCTTGAAATCATCTGCAAATTTAGTAAAAAACAGCATTTAAAAAAAAAATAATTTGCATCTTTTGGCACCAGCTAACACTTATTATTAAGTTTTAATTTATTTAGATTAAACAATATTATTGTAGAAAAAATAGTTTCTGAAGAAATTCGCAAAAAGTCATACTGTACTTCTAAAAATTATAGTTTATTGTCATGTGTCCCTGATAGGACAATGAAATTCTTGTTTTGCTTCAGCACAACAGAACATAGTAGGCATTGACTACAAAAAAGATCAGTGCGTCCATATACCATTATATAGCAGATTAAATCTATTAGTATTTTAAATTTCAAGATCTGTAAGCTTTGATCTGCCTGTCCCTCTCCAGGTTTAAACAGCGCTGTCAGTTTAATGCGTGGGAATTTAAATTATGGGCTATGGGTTCTAAAAATTGCTGGAGCGCTATAGGCTTTACACATAGCGCTATGGTCACAGCGCTATGGGTCACAGACTGTTAGGGGAGGGGGAGTGGGGGGAGAGAGGGAATAAGAGAGGGAGGGAGATTAAAAAGGAAGGAGAGAGGGAGGATGGGAGAAAGGGAGAGAGAGAGGGAGGGAGGGTGGGAGGGAGAGGGAGGGAAAGAGGAACGAGAGAGAGAGAGAGAGCGAGGGAGTGAGAGGGAGGGAGAGAGCGAGGGAGTGAGAGAGGGAGGATGGGAGAGAGGGAGGATGGGAGAAAGGGAGAGAGAGAGGGTGGGAGGGAGGAGAGAGAGTGAGAGAGAGAGAGAGAGAGAGAGAGAGAGGGAGGGAAAGAGAGGAAGGAGGGAGAGAGGGCGAGGGAGGAAGAGGGAGGCTTCCAAAATGGTTTCCACATCATCATCTGGTGCTAAAAGCAGGAAGCAGCCGTTCAAACAGCAGTACACAAAGAGTTGGCAATGAATGGACTGTCAAGTAAGGTGCGTAGAAGACATGTCAATTGGTAGCAAAGTTATGCATTCTTGTAGTCTTACATGGGTATGTCCGCACATTTTTTTTTTTTAAACACTTTCAGCAAAATGGCACTGCGTAAAAATACTGATTTCCTCAGCAAAATACTGATTTTCAGGTACTAGAATACTGAAATGCTCTGACAAAACTTGGCAGGTCTGGCACGGGTGTTGGAGGTTATCGGGAGTCACGTGTAGGCTTGTAGGTTAATTGTCTTTGGTAAAATTGTAAATTGTCCCCAGTGCTAGTGTATGGGGTCGGCACGGACTCGGTGGGCCGAAGGGCCTGTTTCTGGGCTGTATCTCTAAAATAAAGTCTAAATAACCTACTCCCATCTCCCAGGTGGCTCTGTGCTTCTAACTCTGCGTAAGAACGCTGGCAATATGATTGAGCCTTCAGGAGATGGGAGAAAACCATCACCTTGTGCCATGGTGGTTAGCATGTGTGCCTATCTGCTGTGCCATATTTATGCGTGGATTAAGACCAGGGTCGCCAACTGTCCCGTATTAGCCGGGACATCCCGTATATTGGGCTAAATTGGTTTGACCCGTACTGTGTCTCGAACCTTCGCTTACCGCCGACACCACCACCACCACCCCTCCTTCTCACGAGCCGAACGTCGGTTCACGAGTTGGACGGGGCGCCGGACTTTGTGCGCGCCCCCCGGGGCCAAAACTCCTCAGCTGGCCCGCCGGCTGGGCTTTGTGTGCAGTCCAGCACCCGGGGTCGACTCATCATTCACCCAGCCACGGCCGAGTCGGTCAACGAATTGCCGTCAGGGATTTGTCCCATATTTTGACCTTTTGTCCCTTATTTGGGAGTGAGAGAGTTGGCGACCCTAATTAAGACTGTGGTCGTGTCGTGTCTGTGGAAAGGGTTTATCTCGTGTGCTTGCACTCCGCAGGCTGATCTCATGTCGAGTCTCGGCGACCAAGGCTACCTCGTGTTCGGCTGCGTCCTCTTCTTCTGGGAGCTGCTGCCGACCGCCGTGCTGGTTTTATTTTTCCGCGTCCGTAGACCGGCTCAGGACCTGGTGAGTCGACAGGCCTTGCGTTCCAATCCCTCGTCCCCGTCCTCTCGCTCAGCGTTCGGCCGGATCCATAAGTCGCAGGAGCTGGGCAATAGAAGCGTGAAAACGCACACACCTCCAGATTCAGGGACAGTATCTTCCCCGCTGTTATCAGGCAACTGAATCATCCTGCCACAACCAGAGAGCAGTCCTGACCCCCTATCTACCTCATTGGTGACCCTCGGACTATCCTTGATCAGAATTTACCTTGCACTGAACGTTATTCCCTTTGTCGTGTAACTGGACACTGTAAATGGCTCGATTGGAATCGTGTATTGTCTTTCTGCTGACTGGGTAGCACGCAACAAAAGCTTTTCACAATGAACTAAACTAGATCATTCGGCCCATCAAGTCGACTTCGCCATTCAATCTTCGTGGATGTCTCGTCGCGGCTCGTACGAGTGTTCACAGTGTTGAGAAAACATCACGAGTTTACCAAATTTCCCGAGTACCTACGAGCCGCTACGGGACATCCACAAACTCCTACGGACCCGCTACGGACATTCTCCCAGTTCGAATCGGGGGAAAACTCGTGAGAACTCTTGAATTACCTCGTACAGTGGGACAGGCCCTTAACACTATCCTACACACACTGGGGACAATTTTTACATTTACCAAGCCGATTAACGTACAAACCCGCGCGCCTTTGGAGTGTGGGAGGAAACCGAAGATCTCGGAGAAAACCCACGCAGGTCACGGGGAGAACGTACAAATTCCGTACGGACAGCGCCCGTAGTTGGGATCGAACCGGGGTCTCTGGCGCTGTGAAGCAGCGACACTAACTGCATTGTGGGAGTATTGAAAAATGAAGTTTAAATTGTTTTTTTTAAATTTGAAGTGTGTGGTAATATTTCCGTGCGTGACTGTTGTTCCGTTCTCTAGGCCAGCACTGGAATTATAAACGGGCAGAGCTATGCACCTCGGTCGTACTTCTTTGACAATCCCCGTCAGTTTGAAGGCGATGACTCTGTGTGGGCACCAGGCACACAGAGCGAACAGGGCAGGTACGATCAGGCAGTTTCTTTCACTGCTTCCCCCCCCCCCCCCCCTTCCCGCACTTTAATTGAAGATTTCACATGTGATTGGGGCAGAATTAGGCCATTCGGCCCATCAAGCTACTCTGCCATTCAATCGTGGCTGATCGATCTCTCCCTCCCAAATCCATTCTCCTGCCTTCTCCCCATAACCCCTGACACCTGTAATGATCGAGAATCTATCTATCTACGCCTTAAATATATCCATTGATTTGGCCTCCACAGCCGTCTGTGGCAAAGAATTCCACAGATTCACCACCCCTCTGACTAAAGAAGTTCCTCCTCGTCTCCTTCCTAAAGGAGCGTCCTTTTAATCTGAGGCCATGGCCTCTGGTCTTAGACCCTCCCACTAGTGGAAACATCTCCACATCCACTCTATCCAGGCCTTTCACCATTCGTTAAGTTTCAATAAGGCCCCCCCACCCCACCTTCATCCTTCTAAACTCCAGCAAGTACAGGCCCAGTGTCCACTTAAATATCCTCAATGGTTCAATAGACAATAATAATAATAATAATAAATTTTATTTAATGGGCGCCTTTCAGACATCTCAAGGACACCTTACATAGTAATCGGAATAACATATAATCGGAATATAACAAGTAATAAAGACATCACAGAGACACAAATTAAAAACAGAATTCAATCCAAAAACAGAAAATCAAAAACACAGTGTGAAGAGACTACAATAGGTGCAGGAGTAGGCCATTTGGTCCTTCGAGCCAGCACCGCCATTCAATGTGATCATGGCTGATCATCTCCAATTAGTACCCCGTTCCTGCCTTCTCCCCATATCCCCTGACTTTAAGAGCCTTAACTAGCTCTCACTTAAAAGTATCCAGAGAACCGGCCTCCACCGCCCTCTGAGGCAGAGAATTCCACAGACTCACAACTCTCTGTGAGAAAAAGTGTTTCCTCGTCTCCGTTCTCAATGGCTTACCCCTTATTCTTAAACTGTGTGTGTGGCCCCTGGTTCTGGACTCCCCCAACATTGGGTTCAGCCTGCACGCACAGCCCCCTCGGGGTTGAGAATCTCAGAGATTCGCCATGCTCTGCAAGAATTAGTACAATTTAGTGATGAATTTACAATTGCAAGAATAAAATACACACATAGGTCCATTCTATTTCGACCGCGCTGTTTCTCTTGACAGGGAACGAAGCTTGACGATAGAACTTGACAATAAAATCTTGCCGGGACTCGAGGGTCTGAGCTATGGGGAGAGGTTGAGCAGGCAGGGACTCTATTCCTTGGAGCGCAGGAGGATGAGGGGTGATCTTATAGAGGCTTAAAAAAAATCCTGAGGGGAAACAGATCTGGTAGACAGTCTCTTGCCCAGAGTAGGGAATTCAAGAACCAGAGAACACAGGTGCACAGTGAAGGGGGAAAAGATTGAATAAGAATCTGAGAGGTAACACAGAGAGTGTTCACACAGAGAGTGGTGAATCTCAGAAGGTAGTTGAGGCCAGTTCAATGGCTATATTTAAGAGGGAGTTAATAATAATAATAATAATAATGGATGGGATTTATATAGCGCCTTTCTAATACTCAAGGCGCTTTACATCGCATTATTCATTCACTCCTCAGTCACACTCGGTGGTGGTAAGCTACTTCTGTAGCCACAGCTGCCCTGGGGCAGACTGACGGAAGCGTGGCTGCCAATCTGCGCCTACGGCCCCTCCGACCACCACCAATCACTCACACACATCACACATTCACACACGGCAAAGGTGGGTGAAGTGTCTTGCCCAAGGACACAACGACAGTATGCACTCCAAGCGGGATTCGAACCGGCTACCTTCCGGTTGCCAGCCGAACACTTAGCCCATTGTGCCATCTGTCGTCCCTAAGATGTGGCCCTTGTGGCTAAAGGGATCAGGGGGTATGGAGAGAGGGCAGGTACAGGATACTGAGTTGGATGATCAGCCATGATCATATTAAAAGGCGGTGCAGGCTCGAAGGGCCAAATGGCCTACTCCTGCACCTATTTTCTATGTTTCTATGTAACTTTTTCACTCAGAGGGCGGTGGGTGTACGGAACGAGCTGCCAGAAGAGGTGGCTGAGGCAGGGACTATCGCAATGTTTAAGAAACAATGAGACGGGTACATGGATAGGACAGGTTTATGGGCCAAACGCGGGCAGGTGGGACTAGTGCAGATGGGACATGTTGGTCGGTGTGGGCAAGTTGGGCCTGTTTCCACACTGTGAGACTATGACTGAAAAAGGACGGGTGGCATTTTGAGTCGGGGCCCGTTCTTCAGACTCAAGATTCAGGCCGAAGGGCCTGTTTCCACCCTGGATGACTGACTCTATAGCTGATATTGAATGTCTCGTGCCGATCGTGACTGTCTGTGTCCCCCCCCCCCCCCCCTCCTCTGTTCCCAGTTTGTCGAGCAGCCTGCAGAAGAACGGCTGGTACGGCCACGAGAGACGCAACAGTGAGCCCACGTGGTACGAGGGAGGGGCCCAGGCCTCCACGGCGCCCCTGCTCTTTGCCCGAGACAACACCCAAGGCCCCAACTACTACCACACCTTCTACTCCACTCCGCAAACGTAGAAGACACCGACGCATTCCACGGGCGCACTCCGCCCGCCCGCCAGTCTCGCCGAGAGGCCGCATTTTATTTATTACCGTTCCTAACTAATCGTCTTTCTGCATTTGCAGCTGAAATTGCTGCTTGATTCCACGCACGTTGGCCGAACAAAGATTATTATAGCACCAGGGACCACACGGGGCACAATGTTGCTCGCAGCCACGGATGTTTTTTGGAACAGTCAGTGAAAAGCTTCACTCAGTAGCCAAAGCATTAACAGTGTGAAGCATCCAGCAAGCCATTCCTCCAGCAACCTTCCTCCATCGGGTCCATTGGATTTGCGGTTCCTTCACCTTCCCCCGTTTAGCGATGGGGTACAGTACCACGTGAAATAGAAACAGGCGGCACATCGGTAGAGTCGCTGCCTTGCAGCGCTTGCACCGGGTTCGATCCTGACTACTGGCCCTGTGTGTACGGTATTTGTACGCTCTCCCCGCGACCCGCGTGGGTTTTCTCCGAGATCTTCGGTTTCCTCCCACACTCCAAAGACGTACAGGTATCTAGGTTAATTGGCTTGGTATAAGTGTAAATTGTCCCTAGTGTGTGTGTAGGATAGTGTTAATGTGCGGGGACCTCTGGTCGGAGTGGACGCGGTGGGCCGAAGGGCCTGTTTCCGCGCTGTAGCTCCTAATTAAACGAAAGAGCCCGCTGGAAATAACACAGCAAGTCGGGCTGCAATTGTGGAAGGAGAAATAGTTACATGTTAGGTCACAGACCCTTTGTTTTATTGTTAACTCTGGAATTTTAACTCTGTTTCTCTTTTCAACATCTGCCTGATCTGTGTTTCCGGCGTGGTCTGGTTGTCTTAAAAGTTTTTTTTGTTGTCCTTCTTCCAAATGTCCCCCCCCCCCCCCGTGCACAGGTTGACCGACATCACATCTGGCCAGTAGGTAGGAAGGGAACTGCAGATGCTGGTTTAAACCAAAGGTAGACAACAAAAAGCTGGAGTAACTCAGCGGGTCAGGCAGCATCTCAAGAGAAAGGGAATGGGTGACATTTTGGGTCAGGACCCTGCTTCAACGACATCGCCTATTCCTTTTCTCCGGAGATGCTGTCTGACCCGCTGAGTTACTCCTGTTACTCCTGACGAGCAGTTTTCTTGTTTAAGAAAGAACTGCAGATGCTGGAAGAATCGAAGGTAGACAAAAATGCCGGAGAAACTCAGCGAGTGAGTTGAGTTACAGCAATCTATAGACTCAAAATTGAGTCTGAAGAAGGGTCTCGACCCGAAACGTCACCTATTCCTTCGCTCCATGGATGCTGCCTCACCCGCTGAGTTTCTCCAGCATTTTTGTCTACCAGCAGTTTTATTGTGGTCAACGGACCTGTATATCGGATCTGGTTTATAATAAACAGGATAATCTACCTCCCCAATGTTCTGGCCTCTCCAGCGCCTCGGTTCACCTGCATGGTTTGCCGAGGAGTGCTGGAGCCCACCTACAATTGATGATTGAAACTCCATGGGTTGTCTGCCAAATGATGTCTTCATGGGTCATGTTAGTGAAAACCAAATGCTGTAGATACAGTAAAAATGAAAGCAGAGAAATGAGCCAGAAACACAGAGGGTTGGGCGGCATCTATGGAGAGCGAAATGTCGTGAGTAGTTCCATGTCGGTAACACTTTGTCTGAACTGCTCGGCTTGATAGATTTGAGGCATTTGGCTGCGCATTTTGGTAACGCAGAAGCCAAAATGGAAACCACTTCATGGATACATGACGGTTAAAGATACAGGAGGCTTAAATGTAAAGCCTTAGCTGGGAGGAGTGGAGGAACGAGAAGACTCTGAGGGTGGTAGGCCTTTGCTTGCGTTTGGTTGATGCTGCATCTTCCAAGGTGTGAAGGACGTGGCGAGAACGGATATCGAGATAACTGCACGTGATCTAGTAGCGATATCGTGAGCCTGGTGTAAAATGGATGTTGGCCGCACGTTGGATTGTAGTGAAGACTGTCCCTGTCCTTGCCTAAATGTGTAGGAAGGAACTGCAGATGCTAGTTTACACCAAAGATGGAGACAAAATGCTGGAGTAACTCCGCAGGACCATGCAGCGTCTCTGGAGAGAATGAATGGGTGACGTTTCGGGTCGAGAGTATGAAGGAACGTCATCCATTCCTTCTCTGCAGAGATGCAGCCTGGCCCGCTGAGTTACTCCACCATTTTGTGCCTAGTTCCCCACTCCATCCGGCTGTTGTACACGCCTCAGGAGTCGGGCTCGCCGGAAGTCAAGATGCCAGAATTTGGGCCAGTTGTCATTCCTTCCCCAAATTTTTGCAAGTTCCCTTTTACTGCTGAGGTTCAAGAGACGTCAACTCTGTGCGGGGGGGCCTTGCTGCACTGCCCAGGATCAAACACGCCAACACCACCGGGATCTCGCAGCAGGGCAAGTTAGGGGAGAAGAGGAGCAGGCAGCCCACGATGGTACTACACCACCGACAGCGACTGCCGCCAAACTGGCATCAAATCAGCGACACGTTCTCAGAAACCTTCATGCGAGCATTTTTGCAGAGCGACTGAAGGCCCTGCCGATTGAGCCTGCTGAGTATAGATCTCTAATTCCTTCGCCCCCATCCAGCTTTAGGACCAAGAGCGGCTAACCCGAGGACTCGCCGTTCCCCCCCCCCCCCCCCATGACATTTGCACTCGCTGTTCCAGCCGGGCTTTGACCCAAAAAGATTGTAATGTACGGAGCAGCTGACCCCCGCTATTTATTTTAAATGTCCTATTATTTCTCTCTCTTTTCCACCGTACATTTTGTTCCTGTCTCTGTCGCTGCCCGATTAGGCAGCTGAAGTAAATGTGCATTTTAATATTGTTAGCACCTCGAATGTGTTGTCCGGCCACTGAGCGTCATCCATCGCAGTCACAGGCTTGGTGCTGGCTGCATTCGGCTAGTCTAGACTCGCCCGGCTAGCTATTGGGATCATGGGGCTGCTGACCTGCTTCAAGTCCCTCTGCTGTTCTCTGGCCGACAACAACTTGCCACAGGTCGACTATCACGCATAGGATATTAGCGATATATAACCAACGCTGCACTTTCACCAGCTCTGGCTCTGAAACGCTCCCGGAATTTAACTTGAGTTCCCCTTCCCCTGTAATGAATTGCTTATACTGACTAATATTTACTTGTATAAGAAAAAACTGCAGATGCTGGAAAAATCGAAGGTGGACAAAAATGCTGGTGAAAACTCAGTGGGTGAGGCAGCATCTATGGAGCGAAGGAATAGGTGATGTTTTGGGTCGAGACCCTCCCCTTCCCAGCTCTCCCACTATCTTGCTTTCTTCTTCCCACTGCCCCATCCCCACATCAGTCTGAAGAAGGGTCTTGGCCCGAAACGTCACCCATTCCTTCGCTCCATAGATGCTGCCTCACCCGTTGTGTTTCTCCAGCATTTTTGTCTACCTTTAATATTTACTTGTAGGTTATTTCTCTCGTTGCCCCCCCTTCCCCATATATCCTGAGTCCTTGGATGAGAGGAGGTACCTGGGTGGAGATGGTGGCTGAGATGGGGGTTTCGATGCAGCCAACTCTCCCAGTTGCACAGTGAGTTGGAACAAAGCACTGAGCTTGTTGCTTTCTGTCTTTTTTGTACCCCTGTGTGTGTGTGTGTGATATATATATATGAATTCTTTTGATAACCTGTTAAAAAGCCGTTTTTGAATTTGTACCGGTGACTGTATTATAACTCGAGGAAGGTATTTTAAAATAAAAATTGCTGCCAATACCTGCCAAGGTGGATCATTGCACTAATTTTTAGGGCTTTGACAGTGGACTCCATATCGTCCCTGAGCCTGTGGGGATAGCCAAGCTTCTCCTCCACCATCCGCTTCTGCAATACGATCTGTTTCCCGTCCTGTGGAACAAAGTTTAGTTTTAGGTAGACACAAATGCTGGAGTAACTCAGCAGGTGAGGCAGCATCGATGGAGAGAAGGAATGGGTGACGTTTCTACCTACCTGAACTCCCGACGGCTCAGCACTTCAACTCCCCCTCCCATTCCCAATATCTGACCTTTCTGTCCTGGGCCTCCTCCATTGTCAGAGTGAGGCCCAGCGCAAATTGGAGGAACAGCATCTCATATTTCGATGGGTAGTTTACACCCCAGTGGTATGAACATTGACTTCTCTAACTTCAAGTAACCCTTGCTTTCTCTCTCCATCCCCTTCTCCTTCCCAGTTCTCCCAGTAGTCTTAAGGGGCTGTCCCACTATACGAGTTTACCCAAGAGCTCTCCCGAGTTTAAAAAAAAATCAAACTCGTGTTACAATACAATACAATTTATTTGTCATTTGGACCCCTTGAGGTCCAAACAAAATGACGTTTCTGCAGCCATACATTACATTACAAATAGACCCGAGACACAACACAGTTTACATAAACATCCATCACATTGCTGTGATGGAAGGCCAAAAAAACTTATCTCTCCACTGCACTCTCCCCCCCGATGTCAAAGTCAAAGTCAAAGCCCCCGGCGGGCGATGGCGATTGTCCCGCGGCCATTAAAGCCACGCCGGGTGATGCAAGGTCGCACACCGGGTCTTGGTGTTAGAGCCCCCGGCGGGCGCTCGCAGAGTCCCGCGGCCATTCCAAGCCGCGCGGGGCGATGGTGTAAGGCCCCGCTCCAGGAGCTCTTCAACCCCGCAACTCGGGCGGGAGAAGTCACCGTTGCGGAAGCCCTGAAAAGCGGTCTCCCTCCAGGGTCCCGCGGGCTCCCGGTGCCGCCGTCCGCCAGACACGCAGTTGCAGCCACCGAAGCTCCTGAGGTCGGGTGGCAGCAGCGCTCCACCACAGCTCCACCCGCTCTGGACTCGGCCAGCTCCGCGACGGTGAGGTGAGTAGTCGGCACCAGAGCCCCCGGTCTTCCTGTTGGAGGCCGCTCCTCGTTGCAGCCCCAACGACAACGGAGACCCGACAAAGAAAAGGTCGGGTCTCCCGTGCAGGGAGAGATTAAGTACGTAGAATGTACGTAGCGGGTACGTCGGAGCTCGGGACATCTCTTAGCGGCTCGTAATGCTAACAGCAGGTACTCGGGAAACGCGATAAGCTCGTGAAGTTTTTTCAACATGTTGAAAAATGTCCACGAGAGCCCCGAGTACCTACGAGCGGCTATTTCCGTAATTCTCCGAGTTCGAATCAGGGGAGACTCGGGAGTTACCTCGTACAGTGGGACAGGCCCTTTACTGTCTCTTATTACATTCTATCTCTGTCCCGCCCCCTCACCTGACATCAGTCTGAAGAAGGGTCTCGACCTGAAACGTCACCCATTCCTTCTCTTCAGAGATGCTGCCTCACCTGCTGACTTACTGCAGCATTTTGTGTCTCCCCTCTCCTCTCGTCGCCCGGCCATCTTTGTATCTCGGGGGCGCCTCCTGCCGCCAACCTTGATGGCGCTGGGGGCATTACCCCGGTCCACCCTCCCAACGGCCCTCGCTCCTCGCGTCTGACGTCTCCAGCTCCCGGTTAGGCCGTCTGCCGACCGATCAGGCGGGTTCCTGATTGCTCCGACGGACGGGGTGGTGAATCTTTGGTATTCTCCTCGTAACCCCTGACACCCGTACTGATCAAGAATCTGTCTATCTCTGCCTTAGAAATATCCACTGACTTGGCCTCCACAGCCTTCTGTGGCAATGAATTCCACAGATTCATCACCCATCCTCCTCAGCTTCCTTCCTAAAGGAACGTCCATTTATTCTGCCTTAAAAAATCTCCAACAATAAAATGTGAGATGAGGAGATGCTGTGTAAAGGTTGTCAGCATAAACGAGGCATCGTGCCCGATATAAATGGCACACAACACAGACTTGGAAGAATGAGTATAGAAGCATAGAAACTTAGAAAAATAGGTGCAGGAAGAGGCCATACATCTCTTCGAGCCAGCGCCGCCATTCAATATGATCATTCTAAATCGGTACACCATTCCGGCTTTCTCCCCATATCCCTAGATTCCATTACCCCTAAGAGCTATATTGAACTCTCCCTTGAAAACATCCAGTGAATTGACCTCCACTGCCTTCTGTGGCAGAGAATTCCCACAGATTCACAACTCTCTGGGTGAAAAGATGTATGTGGCTTCATAGAGTCAACATTAACAGTCAAGGAGGAAACACAAGTTTAAAAAAAAGGTCTATGACCTGTGAGGCACATTTTTTTTTTTAAACTCGGAGCACAAGAAACAGGTAAAACCAGTTTTCAGCTTTGATTTAGCAAGCAAAGTGTCTCATTTTTAAAACTCTGCCCTCATCTGGAATACATCAGTTCCGCTGATACTCATTCGTGATAGAAAACCAGGCGACTGTTTTGTGGTAAGTGGGGTCTCATCATGTTTCTATAGGATTTACAGCCCTAAGACTTTTGCCTCCATCACAGTGAGAAGGTGCTATGTGGACTCACTGTGGTGGATGTTAATATGTGTTTATTGTTGTTTTTTTATTGTATTGTATGTATGTATGACTGCAGGCACGAAATTTCGTTCAGACTTCGGTCTGAATGACAATAAAGGAAACCCTGTAGGATGAGGATGTTAAATTGAGTTGAAATCTTCATGAAAAATGCAGATTGGGGACTCGAAGACGTTACCCTTGACGACGTTACCCTCAACCATTTTGCATCCAGGGTTTGTGTGGACTGACTGGCCTGTTTTCTGTGGCCTGTCAGGGCTTGTTTACTGCTAACGCTTTACAAAAAAACTCGTCTTTCTGGCTGGCGTTGAAATCAGAACACGAGCTCTCCTCTGAACTTCAAGCAAGTTTTGCTGATCTGATTCCTCCTTTCGGGATACTCATAATTACTTCTAGTTTACAGCCCTCATTCAAACTTTCCGAATAGTGAAAGGCCACGACAGAGTGGATGTGGACAGGATGTTTCCACTAGTGGGAGTTTCTTGGACTAGACGTCATAGTCAGTGGATATATATAAGGCAGAGATAGAAAGATAATTGATTAGTACGGGTGCCAGGGGTTATGGGGAGAAGGCAGGAGAATGGGGTTAGGAGGGAGAGATAGATCAGTCATGATTGAATGGAAGAGTAGACTTGATGGGCCAAATGGCCTAATTCTATTTCTATCACTTATGACTTTATGATCTTACGTGTGTGCGTGGGTGTATGTGTGTGGGTATATGCGTAAATGTTTGTGTGTAGATGTGTGTGTCTGTGTGTTTTTGGGTGTATGTATATCTGTGTGTGTGTGGGTATATATGTGTGCAGTGGCGGACTGGGTCTAAAAATATTGGTTGCCAGGAGACAAAGGGGGCCCACTTCATCAGGGGCCCACTTGATATAGGGGGCCCACTTCATCAGGGGCCCACTTGCCATCGGGCAAGCGGACACCTTGGCCATTCCGCCACTGTATGTGTGTGCGTGTGGGTATGTTTGTGCGTGTGGGTGTGTGTGTGTGTGTGTGTGTGTGGGTATGTGGGTGTGTGTGGGTATGTGTGTGTGTGGGTGGGTGTGTGTGTGGGTGGGTATGTGTGTGTGTGCATGTGGGTATGTGGCTGTGTGTGGGTATGTGTGTGTGGGTGGGTATGTGTGGGTGTGTGTGGGTATATGTATGTAATGTGTGTGTGTGTGTATATATGTGTGTATATATATATACACACAACTTTTTATTCTCGTTTATAGAAACATAGAAAATAGGTGCAGGAGTAGGCCATTCGGCCCTTCGAACCTGCACCGCCATTCAATATGATCATGGCTGATCATCCAACTCAGTATCCTGTACCTGCCTTCTCTCCATACCCCCTGTTCCCTTTAGCCACAAGGGCCACATCTAACTCCCTCTTAAATATAGCCAATGAACTGTGGCCTCAACTACCTTCTGTGGCAGAGAATTCCACAGATTCACCACTCTCTGTGTGAAAAATGTGTTCCTCATCTTGGTCCTAAAAGATTTCCCCCTTATCCTTAAACTGGACTTCCCCAACATCGGGAACAATCTTCCTGCATCTAGCCTGTCCAACCCCTTAATTGTTTGCTATTATATTGTTTGCAGGGTACCGTGTGTGCATATTCTGTTGTGCTGTTATAAGTAAGAATTTAATTTGCAGGAATAGTTGTTATGTGGGACATAGGACAGTAAGACACTCTCTTGACCTTTGACTCTGAGCCCTTCATCCCCCCCCCCCACCCCCCTTCCCCCTCTCCTGGGCTCTTTAGGGCGGTTGCCATGGCAACGAGGCAGGGCCCGAGCGGGCGGGCAGCGTGCGTCATGCGTCATGACGCACAATCTCCGCCCACCACCCGGCGCGGTGACGTCACCCAATCAGTGCGCGCCGCGGAGAGTGAAGGCGAAACTGCAATAAAACAAAAACAAATCAAAAACCCCATCTAATCTCGCCCAAACGCTTCACAAACCCCCCGAAGGAAACGCAATCCATATACTCGGTAAGTTGCAAAAAAAAAAGCAATTGATTATTTTGATTTGATGAGTTGATTTGATGATTTGCAAATGCCTGTGTTTTTTTTTTGTTTTTGTTGTTTATTTAAGTCATTGAGCTCCACTTTGGGTCTCATGTGAACGGGCTGTTTGGAAAGTTTAACTTGCACGGGGAAAAATGTTGGCATCGAGTCGGAAAATCCTTTTTTCTTATAAAAAAAACAAAATATGTTTTCCCCTCCCTTGCACACTTCGGTCAACCGAACTTGCTGGCCGGCCGGCGGAATCCCGCCTCCCCTCGGCGGTGATTGGCCGGCGGGCCGAGGCGCCGCCGCCCGATTGGCGGAGGCCGCTGTCTGTCTGTCCGGCTGACGTCACGGCCATGTGTGTGTGTGTGTGGAGCCCGGGCGGGGGTTTGGTTGCGCGGTGCGCTGTCAACCACACGTGACCAGGGATCACCTCTCCACAGATGCTGCCCATCCCGCTGTTACTTACTCCAGCATTTCATGTCTATCTCCGACTTAAACCGATATCTACGGTTCTTTCCCGCACCCAACAGCACGCACGCTTGTCTCCTTTCCAAAAAGCATAGAAAATAAGTGCAGGAGTAGGCCATTCGGCCCTTCGAGCCAGCACCGCCATTTCATTGTGATCATGGCTGATCGTCCCCAATCAATAACCCGTGCCTGCCTTCTCCCCATATCCCTTGATTCCACCAGCCCCCAGAGCTCTATCCAACTCTCTCTTAAATCCATCCAGTGATTTGGCCTCCACTGCCCTCTGTGGCAGGGAATTCCACAAATTCACAACTCTCTGGGTGAAATAGTTTTTCCTCATCTCAGTCCTAAATGGCCTACCCCTTATTCTTAAACTGTGACCCCCTAGTTCTGGACTCCCCCCCCAACATCAGGAACATTTTTCCTGCATCTGCCTTATCCAATCTTCTAAGAATTTTATACGTTTCTGGAGGAACCCTCTCATCCTTCTAAGTTCCAGCGACTACAAGCCCAGTCGACCCATTCTTTCACCATATGTCAGTCCCACCATCCCAGGAATTAACCTGGTGAACCTACGCTGCACTCCCTCAATAGCAATAATGTCCTTCCACAAATTAGGAGACCAAAATTGCACACAATACTCCAGGTCCGGTCTCACCAGGGACTGGAGAAACTCAGTGGGACAGGCAGCATCTCTGGAGAACGTGGATAGGCGACGTTTCGGGTTGAGACCCTTCTTTCGACTCCGACGTAAGCTTGCTAATATTTTGGTCTCTTTCAGGTCTCATTGTCAATGCTGCCTCCCTGCTGTCATGAGTTGGGCGTTGGAAGAATGGAAATCGGAATTATCCAGCCGGGCCGTGCAGAAAATAGCAGAGTACGAGAGCCATGTGGAGAAGCTAAAGAAGGAACGGCAGCAGAAGCAGATTCAGTTGGATAGTTTAGAGGTTGCGTTCCAAAAACAAAATCAAAAGGTGACTCACGCCCGCCCTTACTCTCAACTTTTCCCATCTATCTGCCAGATGAGAGGAATAGATCGGGTAGATTGCACAGTCTCTTGCCCAGAGTAGGGGAATCGAGGACAAGAGGGTCTGAGCTGTAGTGAAAGGGTTGAGCAGGCTGTGACTCCATTCCTTGGAGCGCAAGAGGATGAGGGGGTGATCATACAGAGGTGTATAAAAATATGAGAGGAATAGATCGGGTAGATGCACAGAGTCTCTTGCCCAGAGTAAGGGTATCGAGGACGAGAGGACTTGGGTTTAAGGTGAAGGGGAAAAGATTCAATAGGAATCTGATGGGTCACCTTTACACACGGTGTATGGAACGAGCTGCCGGAGGAGGTAGTTCAGGCTGGGACTGTCCCGGAGGTCAGAGAGGTAGATGGATAGGACAGGTTTGGATGGATATGGACCAAGCGCGGGCAGGTGGGACTAGTGTAGATGGGACATGTTGGCCGGTGTGGGCAAGTTGGGCCGGAGGTGTCACGGTGGCGCAGCGGTAGAGTTCTTGCCTCACAGCGTCAGAGACCGGGGTTCGATCCCGACCACGGGTGCTGTCTGTACGGTGTTTGTTCGTTCTCCACGTGGCCTACGTGGGCTTTCTCCGAGATCTTCGGTTTCCTCCCACACTCCAAAGACACACAGGTTGGTCGGTTAATTGGCTGGGTATCAATGTAAAATTGGCCCTGGTGTGCGTAGGATAGTGTTAATGTGCGGGGATCGCTGGTCGGCGTGGACTCGGTAGGGCGAAGGGCTTGTTTCAGCGCTGTGTCTCTCAACTAAACTAATGTGACAAAAACACTTGAGGTTTAACGCAACCACATCTCTTAGGAATGCTACAACTGGCCTCATAGCGGGTGGTAGTTTAGTTTAGAGATACAGCGCAGAAACAGGCCCTTCGGCCCACCGAGTCCGCGCCGACCAGCGGTCCCTGTTACACTAGCACACACTACAGACTAGGGACAATTAACAGTTTTTACTGAAGCCAATTAACCTACAAACCTGTACGTCTTTGGAGTGTGGGAGGAAACCGGAGCACCCGGGGAAAACCCACGCAGAAAACGTACAAACTCCGTACAGACAAGCACCCGTGGTCAGGATCGAACCTCTGTTCAAAGAGCAGTTGACATTTACAAGGAATTCTATTCTCTTAACATCTGTACAATGATGTGTGTATTTGACATAGACAATAGGTGCAGGAGTAGGCCATTCGGCCCTTGGAGCCAGCACTGCCATTCAATATGATCATGGCTGATCATCCCCAATCAGTACCCTGTTCCTGCCTTCTCTTTGGAAGGGAGATGAGTTTTCTCCCAGAGACTTGTGAATCTGTAGAATTCTCTGCCTCAGAAGGCAGTGGAGGCCAATTCTCTGGATGCTTTCACGAGAGAGTTAGATAGGGCTCTTAAAGACGGGTTATGGGGAGAAGGCAGGAACGGGGTACTGATTGTGGATGATCAGCCATGATCACATTGAATGGTGGTGCTGGCTCGAAGGACCGAATGGCCCAATCCTGCACCTATTGTCGATTCTCAGTCCACTTCGTGCCTGACTTTTCGCCGATGTCTTTAAGCTCGAAGGTGAGAGGAACGAAAACTCGTCCTTGAAGAGAGAGGCGCAGAACCTGACGGAGGCCTGCGGCAATCTAGAGAAGGCGCAGCGGAGGCTCAGCCACGAGATTCAGGTGAAGGAGGCCCTGGTGTGCAGTCTGGAGGGCCAGCTGCTGGCAGCTAGGAACCAGAACGACAAACAGGAGCAAGAGATCAAAAGGTAATCGTTGAGACATTTTAGTGTATAGACACACACACAGCGCGGAAACGGGCCCACCGACTCCGCGCCGACCGGCGATCCCCGGCAGCGGTAGAGTTGCTGCCTCGCAGCGCCAGTGACCCGGGTCCGATCCCGACTATGGGTGCTGCCTGCGCGGAGTTTGCACGTTCTCCACGTGACCTTCCCCACCCCCCACACTCCAAAGACGTGCAGGTTTGGAAGTTTCTTCTTCTTCTTGCGAATGAAACATAAACCAAAGGAATAGTTAGATCTCAAGCCGGGTGTTGAGCAGCCAGGTTGTGTCTCTGTTGGCGTCAATGTCTGCCAGGCCCTGACAGAGCTCCATTTGGTGGGTGGTAGAGCGGGCACCCAGAGATGACAAGGTTGGCTGTCTGTTGTTCTGCACCGGATTCACAGGCTGGGCTCTGGCGGAGCCCCCCCATCTCCACACGCTGGCGTTGAAACGCCCAACTCCAGTACCAAGTCTGTTATGCTTCACCCATGCTGCTCTGAGGAGGTCAAACCCTGGACAGCTTTTATCTGGTGGAGAGATGTAGCTGTGTAATGGAGATGAGGAAGGACATTATTGCCATAGAGGGAGTGCAGAGAAGGTTCACCAGACTGATTCCTGGGATGTCAGGACTGTCTTATGAAGAAAGACTGGATAGACTTGGTTTATACTCTCTAGAATTTAGGAGATTGAGAGGGGATCTTATAGAAACTTACAAAATTCTTAAGGGGTTGGACAGGCTAGATGCAGGAAGATTGCTCCCGATGTTGGGGAAGTCCAGGACAAGGGGTCACAGCTTAAGGATAAGGGGGAAATCCTTTAAAACCGAGATGAGAAGAACTTTTTTCACACAGAGAGTGGTGAATCTCTGGCACAGAGGGTAGTCGAGGCCAGTTCATTGGCTATATTTAAGAGGGAGTTAGATGTGGCCCTTGTGGCTAAGGGGATCAGAGGGTATGGAGAGAAGGCAGGTACGGGATACTGAGTTGGATGATCAGCCATGATCATATTGAATGGCGGTGCAGGCTCGAAGGGCCGAATGGCCTACTCCTGCACCTAATTTCTATGTTTCTATGTTTCTATGAGGTTGCCTTCCACTCCTGTGACCACTTGGTGGTTATCCAGTGTGCTTTTGAAAGTTAATCGGCTTGGTAAAAATGCTAAATTGTGAGTAGGATAGTGTTAGTGTCTGGGTATTGCTGGTCGGCGTGGATTCGGTGGGCCGAAGAGCCTGTTTCTGCGTCTCTAAACTAATCTAAATTAGCAACATCCAACACACAGCATTTTGTGTCTCTTCACCTTTCTTTATCTGGAGTCCAGAACCAGGGGCCACAGTCTAAAAATAAAGGGGAGGCCATTTGAAATTGAGATGAGAAAAAAACGTTTTCACCCAGAGAGTTTTTTTTCTTTTTTTTCTTTTTTTCTTTTTTTCTTTATTTATATAGCACATTTTTAGTCAACTTGCATTGACCCCAAAGTGCTTCACATAATTACATCCACACACACAGGCAAAGGTGGGTGAAGTGTCTTGCCCAAGGACACACAAGGAGTTGTGGAATTCTCTGCCACAGAAAGCAGTGGAGGCCAATTCACTGGATGAATTTAAAAGAGAGTTAGATAGAGCTCTAAGTGCTAGCAGAATCTAGGGATATGGGGAGAAGGCAGGCAAGGGTTACTGATTGTGGATGATCAGCCATGATCACAATGAATGGCGATGGTGGCACGAAGGACCAAATGGCCTACTCCTGCACCTATTTTCTATGTTTCTATTGCATGTCACCTATTGTATGAGTCGGAGAGGGTCTGTGCAGTCAGTGTTACTGGAGTTATACCCAAATCACAGGTTTAGTTTTGTGATACAGCGTGGAAACAGGCCCTTCGGCCCACCGAGTCTGTGCCGACCAGCGATCCCCACACACTTGACACTATCCCACACGCACTAGGGATAATTTACACATGCACCAAGCCGATTAATGTTTAAACCTGTACGTCTTTGGAGTGTGTGGGAGGAGACTGAGGATCTCGGGAGAAAACCCACACAGGTCAAGGGGGAAAACGTACGAACTCCGTACAGACAGCACCCGTAGTGGGGAACCAACCCGGGTCCCTGCCGCTGTGAGGCAGCAACTCTACCGCTGCGCCACATTGCCGCCCCTATGACGATGCCGGGCCTGTTAAGGTAGCAAATGTTTTGCAGTCCGTCACCTGGCCTCTCTCTCTGCGGAGTTTGTTTCCAACTGCGCTGAGTGAAAAGCGGTTTATCACCATTGAGAAGTTCCTTCACCTCGATCTTCATTCTTTTTCCGCCCTCGTGTGGTCAAGGGCACTGCAGTTCTTCTCTGGGCCAGAAGGTCATAAGTGATAGGAGCAGAGAATTAGGCCATTCGGCCCATCGAGCCCACTCCGCCATTCAATCACGGCTGATCTATCTCTGGCCCCCATTCTCCTGCCTTCTCCCCCCACACAACCCCCTGACGCCTGTACTAATGAAGAATCTGTCTATCTCCGCTTTGAAAATATTCGCCGACTTGGCCTCCACAGCCGTCTGCGGCAAAGAATTCCACGGATTCGCCACCGAAAGGTGTTTCGTTCTTTCTGTGCCGCAAACTCTCGTTATCTCAAACTCTTGCTTAAGGGCCTGCCCCACTTGGCCTTTTTTTTTTTCGGCGACTGCCAGCATCATTGACTGACGTATCAGGTCAACGGAAAATTTGCGGTGTGATGATGTATGACGCGGAGGCGACTTGGCGTGAAGACGTTTTCGAGCGTCGCGACATTTCTCCGCCAACGGGTTTTGAAATGTTCAAAAAAAATTTTGGCGACACTGATATGACACCGGAAGTCGTCAAAGAAATCGCCATGTGGGACAGGCCCTTGACTCTAAGCTGGTGCTGCAAAACCTATCAGACTCTTTGCCTTCCTCTGCTTCTCTCGTTTCTCCGCTCTACTCATTCCAAGCTTGACGGTGAAGTCCTCGCGGCGAAGGCCTTTGTCTGTTCGGCCTAGCGCTCTCCGGACAAAAAAAAATCATTTAAAAAACAAAAGTGATTCAAAGTTAAACGCTGGAATGATTTCAGGCTGGTGGCCGAGCTTGAACGAAGTCAAAGGGCCTCGACAACAACATCAGAATATCATCTCCTCCCTTCCTCGACTCAGAGCCACCCGGAGCTCAGCAGGGCACGTGAGGGTAAGTTTTATCACTGAAGGCCGAAAATTTAGTTTTCCCTTCGTTTTGATAATTAAATTAATTTTCAGAAGTAAACTTGCAACGGTGGCGCAGTGGTAGAGTTTCTCCCTCGCAGTGCCGGAGACCCAGGTCCGATCCCGATGACGGGTGCTGTCTGTGCGGAGTTTGCACGTTCTCCCCGTGACCTGCGTGGGTTTTCTCTGGGTGCTCCGGTTTCCTCCCACACTCCAAAGACGAGCAGATTTGTAGGTTAATTGGCTTGGGTTTGTATACTTGGTATACGTCTAAATTGTCCCGAGTGAGTATAGAGTAGAGTTACTGTGCGGCATCTAGTTTACTTTAGAGATACAGGCCTTTCGGCCCACCGAGGCCGCACCGACCAGCGATCCCCGCACATCCGACACACACTAGGGACAATTTACACTTATACCAAGCCAATTAACCTACAAACCTGTACGTCTTTGGAGTGTGGGAGGAAAACGAAGATCTCGGAGAAAACCCACGCAGGTCACGGGGAGAACGTACAAACTCCGTACAGACAGCACCCGTAGTCGGGATCGAACCCGGGTCTCTGGCGCTGTGAGGCAGCAACTCTACCCCGCCGTGTGCTGCCACCGACATTTTGATTGTTGTCAAGTTTACCGAGGTACAGTGAAAAGCCTTTGTGATACATAGAGTGATACAACGTGGAAACAAGCCCAACTTGCCCAATATGGGTCATAGAGTGATACAGCGTGGAAACAGGCCCTTTGGCCCAACCTGCCCACACCGGCCAACATGTCGCAGCTACACTGGTCCCACCTTCCTGCGCTTGGCCCACATCCCTCCAAACCCTGTCCTATCCATGTATTGGTGGTCCAGGAGAAGTTGTTGCAGTAAATATCACCAACGACTTATCCGTCTCTGTGGTAGATGTTGTAAGGCTGCAAGGTTTTCAGCTGTAAATCGTGCGAAACTGTCTCAATTTGTAACTTTGTGTTATTGTAATGCAGATTTGAAACGGGATGAACTGCAAGAGAAACACAGTCGGGAGGTAGAGGAGAGGAATCGGCTGGTTTCTGAAGTGAAGGCACTGAAGATCCAGGTCAGTGTAAAAGTCAAATGATATAGAACAGTTTAGTTTAGAGATACAATAGACAATAGGTGTAGGAGTAGGCCATTTGGCCCTTCGAGCCAGTACCGCCATTCAATGTGATCATGGCTGATCATCCCCAATCAGTACCCCGTTCCTGCCTTCTCCCCATATCCCCTGACAGCTATTTTTAAGAGCCCCATCTAGCTCTCTCTTGAAAGCATCCAGAGTACCTGCCTCCACCGCCCTCTGAGGCAGAGAATTCCACAGACTCACCACTCTCTGTGAGAAAAAGTGTTTCCTCGTCTCCGTTCTAAATGGCTTACTCCTTATTCTTAAACTGTGTGTGGCCCCTGGTTCTGGACTCTCCCAACATCGGGAACATATTTCCTGCCTCTAGCGTGTCCAAGCCCTTAACAATCTTATATGTTTCAATGAGGTACCCTCTCATCCTTCTAAACTCTCGCCGTCCCGGGAATTAACCTTGTAAACCTACGTTGCACTCCCTCAATAGCAAGAAAATCCTTCCTCAAATTAGGGGACCAAAACTGCATACACGATACAATGCGCAAACAGGCCCTTCGGCCCGCCAAGCCCACTCTCCAAAGACGTACGGGTTTGTAGCAAGCTAGCACGCTTGTTTATACAGCACATTTCAATATGACAGTCCCGGGATGGCGGGACTGTCATACGCTGAGAGAATGGAGCGGCTGGGCTTGTACACTCTGGAGTTTAGAAGGATGAGAGGGAATCTTATTGCAACATATAAGATTGATAAGGGTTTGGACAGGCTAGAGGCAGGAAACATGTTCCCGATGTTGGGGGAGTCCAGAACCAGGGGCCACACACAGTTTAAGAATAAGGTGTAGGCCATTTAGAAAGGAGATAAGGAAACACTTTTTCTCACAGAGAGTTGTGAGTCTGTGGAATTCTCTGCCTCAGAGGACGGTGGAGGCCGGTTCTCTGGATACTTTCAAGAGAGAGCGAGATAGGGCTCTTAAAGATAGCGGAGTCAGGGGATATGGGGAGAAGGCAGGAACGGGGTACTGATTGGGGATGATCAGCCATGATCACAGTGAATGGCGGAGCTGGCTCGAAGGGCCGAATGGCCTACTCCTGCACCTATTGTCTATTGTCTAATAACAAGGCAAGTCAAAGTGCTTTACACAAAGCATTCAAAAGCAATTAAAAACAGTCAATAAAAAGAATAGAAAATAAAAACAAGCTAAATTAGAATAAGACAAGTATAAAATACAAGAATAAAAGTTAAAGGTACACAAAAATGCCGGAGAAACTCAGCGGGTATGGAGCGAAGGAAAAGGTGACGTTTCGGGTCGAGACCCTTCTTCAGAATAAAAGTTGCAGTGTAAGAAATGAATAATTATTTAATTTAATTGAAAGCAGCATCAACAGAAAAGTCTGAAGAAGGGTTTCGGCCCGAAACTTTGCCTATTTCCTTCGCTCCATAGATGCTGCCGCACCCGCTGAATTTCTCCAGCACTTTTGTCTACCTTCGATTTTCCAGCATCTGCAGTTCCTTCTTAAACAACTCTTCAACAGAAAAGTCTTCAGACCCGATTTAAAACTGAGAGTTGCATTTTTCTGAAAATTTGTTCCATATATGTGGTTAATTGGCTTGGTATAAGTGTAAATTGTCCCCTGGAGGGGTAGTATGGGAATCGGTGGGCCGAAGGGCCTGTTTCCGCTCTGTATCTTTAAAACTAGACTAAAAGATACTTGAGGGTGCCTTTAGTCCAGCTTTCTAATAATAATAATAATGGATGGGATTTATATAGCGCCTTTCTAATACTCAAGGCGCTTTACATCGCATTATTCATTCACTCCTCAGTCACACTCGGTGGTGGTAAGCTACTTCTGTAGCCACAGCTGCCCTGGGGCAGACTGACGGAAGCGTGGCTGCCAATCTGTGCCTACGGCCCCTCGACCACCACCAATCACTCACACACATTCACACACAGGCAAAGGTGGGTGAAGTGTCTTGCCCAAGGACACAACGACAGTATGCACTCCAAGCGGGATTCGAACCGGCTACCTTCCGGTTGCCCGCCGAACACTTAGCCCATTGTGCCATCTGTCGTCCCAGATTTCTGCCCGAGATGTTGTTGTTGTTGATTGAATATTCTTTGCTGCCAGGTTCAACAGTTGCAATATAGCAGCAACAAGAGCCACAGAGAAAATGGGCCGCAGCAGATCAGGGCCTCCACCTTCAGCTGGCAACAGGACAAAGCTTCCCCTCACTTGCCTGAAAGTCCCGCCAGGTCCCCTTCCTCCGTGTTTCCATGGGAACAACCGAAGACGGCGCCCAACCACCATCCCAGAAGCCCGCAGCCGAGCAACAACAAGTCAAGCCACCTCGCACCGGATTCCAAGAACGACCATCTTGAGGAGCCAGCCAGCGAGCAAATGCAGGAGTTGAGAAAAGAAAATCAAGGTACATAGAAACATAGAAAGCAGGAGTAGGTCATTCGGCCCTTCGAGCCTGCACCGCCATTCAATATGATCATGGCTGATCATCTAACTCAGTATCCCGTACCTGCCTTCTCTCCATACCCCCTGATCCCTTTAGCCACAGGGGCCACATCTAACTCCCTCTTAAATATAGCCAATGAACTGTGGCCTCAACTACTTTCTGTGGCAGAGAATTCCACAGATTCTCTGTGTGAAAAAAAAAATTTCTCATCTCGGTCCTAAAAGACTTCGCCCCTATCCTTAAACTGTGTGACCCCTTGTTCTGGACTTCCCCAACATCGGGAACAATCTTCCTGCATCAAGCCTGTCCAACCCCTTAAGAATTTTGTAAGTTTCTATAAGATCCCCCCTCAATCTTCTAAATTCTAACGAGTACAAGCCGAGTCTATCCAGTCTTTCTTCATATGAAAGTCCTGACATCCCAGGAATCAGTCTGGTGAACCTACTCTAGCAACCCGGTACCGATTCACCGGGTTAATTCCCGGGATGACGGGAACGATGAGAGAATGGGTCGACTGGGCTTATATCCACTGGAATTTAGAAGGATGAGGGGGTATCTTATAGAAACATATAAAATTCATAAGGGACTGGACAGGCGAGATGTAGGAAAAATGTTACCCTGATTTTGGGGGAGTCCAGACACAGACACACACACACACACACTCACTCTCACTCTCACTCTCACTCTCACTCTCACTCTCACACACACACACACACACACACACACACACACACACACACACACACACACACACACACACACAGACAGAGACACACACACACACACACTCACAGACAGACACAGACACACACACACACACACACACACACACACACACACACAGAGACAGACAGACAGACAGACACGTGTGCGCGCGCGCACACAGACAGACACATATACACACACGCGCGCGCACACAGACACAGACACACACACACAGACACACACACACACACACACACACACACACACACACACACACACACACACACATAGAGACAGCCGCACACACACACAGAAAGACAGACACACACAGACATACACAGACAGACAGACAGACACACACGCACACACACACGGGACAATTCACACTTAATCCGAGCCAATTAACCCACAAAACTGCACGCCTTTGGAGTGTGGGGGAAGAACTGAAGATCCCGGTGAAAACCCACGAGGGTCACGGGGAGAACGTACGAACTCCGTACAGACAAGCACTCGGAGTCGGGATCGAACCCGGGTCTGCGTCGCTGCGAGTGCTGTAAGGGCGGCAACTCTACCTTGGCCGCCCTGGAAATCGTCAGCTTGTTTGTTGCCCCAGTTTCCAGCCTCTTGCTTCCCGTCTCCAGAATACAAATCGCTTTTGTTTTTTTTGTTTATTTTGTTCCCGGCTGCAGTGTTGCAGTGCACCAAGTCCGAACTGGAAGTCTGGGTTCAGTCCCAGGAGAAGGAGATCAAAAACCACCTGAACAAGTTGGAAGAAGCACAGTCGTTGCTGGAGAAATCCAGGGGCGAGCTGGCGGTGAAGGAACAAGCTCTGAGCAAGGGCAAGGATAGCCTGGAGAGGGTGGCAGTCCAGCAGGAGCAGACCAGAAACAAGGTGCGATTATCATAGCGACATCGGATAATAGCTGCAGGAGTAGGCCCTGCTGAAAGAGTTAGTTATTAGTTGATTGTTGTCATATTTAAGTTTTCCTGTAGTAAAAAAACAATTGTATTGAATGATGGGATTTGAAAAAAAAATCATCATGACACGGTTTTTTTTCTTACGCAAGTTAAATAGTTCACAGCTCTTTTACAAGTTTTTTATGTAAGTTGAAGAGGTTAATCAGATAAGAAGGGGCCAGAGGATGCCATTGGGATGAATGGCTTTTGGCAAAGAGTGAAAAACAACTCCCTATTTGGAGGTGGCTGATGGTTTCTGGTACATTAACCTCATGCAATTGGTTTTATGTCTGTAGGTATATAAACTCCGGTTTTCTGGTATTTCTTTGTGTGTGCTGCTGGAGATTTGGAGGTAAAACAGTTGCCTTTGGGTCTCTAGGTCCACACCTGTCAGACGTTAAATTAAAGCTTTGTATGGTCTTAAGAATTTGTACTTTGTTTATCTTTTTAAGTGAACTTTTACACTTCGAGCCAGCACCGCCATTCAATATGATCATGGCTGGATCATCCAAAATCAGTACCCTGTTCCTGCCCTCTCCTCATACCCCTTGATTCCGTCAGCCCGAAGAGCTAAATCTAACTCTCGAAAGAAGATAGACACAAAATGCAGGAGTAGCTCAGCGGGTGAGGCAGCATCTCTGGAGAGAAGGAATGGGTGACGTTTCGGGTCGAGATCCTTCTTCAGACGGATGGGGGGGGGGGGGGGGGGGGGGGCAGGAAATAGATAGAAAAGACAGACAGCGCCTGTAGTCGGGATGGAACCCGGGTCTCTGGCGCTGCAACCGCTGTGATGGCAGCAACTTTACCGCTGCGCCCACAAATGTATGATGCCCGCAAATAGATGATGGGCCGAATGGCCTAATTCTGCCCCTTATCACTTATGAAAACCAGAAAGTAATGAGAGCAAAAGGCTTAACGTTGCATCTCCACAATTACCTGGAAGTCCCAATATTAGATGGAGTTATAGGGGAGTTGGCAGGTCTCTATACAAGGAGGATAGACACAAAAAGCTGGAGTAACTCAGGCAGCATCTCTGGAGGGAAGGAATAGGTGACGCCCTTCAGACAAGGAGGAATGTTATTCTTCATTGCCGACTTTAGTCCCCGTACTGATATACACAAGGCTATTTTTTTTAAGGAGAAAGAATGTTTAATCGTGCTGAAGTGGGATGGTATTGTGACGATTTGATATGTTTCTCTCAGTGTGCGGCTCTGGAGCAGAAGTTGAAGCAGGTTTCCGAGGAGCTGAACTGTCAGAGGCAGAACGCAGAGAGCGTTCGGCGCGGGATGGAGCGAAAAGCAAAGAACACGGAGAAAGAATATCAGCAGGTTTATCTCTCTCCCTCTCACTCTCACTCTCACTCTCACTCTCACTCTCACTCTCACTCTCACTCCCTCCCCCTCACTCTTTCCCCTCTCACTCCCCCTCTCACTCCCCCCTCTCACTCCCCCTCCCACTCCCCTCCCCTCCCCCTCTCCCTCTCCCTCTCCCTCTCCCTCTCCCTCTCCCTCTCCCTCTCTCTCTCTCTCTCTCTCCCTCACTCTCTCACTCTCTCTCCCCCTCTCTCACTCTCACTCTCTCACACTCTCTCACACTCTCTCACACTCTCTCACACTCTCTCTCACACTCTCTCTCACACTCTCTCTCACACTCTCTCTCACACTCTCTCTCACACTCTCTCTCACACTCTCTCTCACACTCTCTCACACTCTCACTCACCCTCACCCACCCTCACCCTCTCTCTGTGATTTCAGGAGCTGGCTGACCAGCAACGCACATTTTGCAGCCTTGAACATCAACACAAGCAAGAGAGAAACCAAACGGGCCAGGAGATTCAGCAGCTCAAGACCGAACACCTGGCGTTACAGGCTAAAATCAATAAAGTAACGTTTCTCAACGTATCTGAAAGAAGACTGACTTGTCACCACAGTGGGCAATAGGCCCCATGGTTTTAGTCTCCACACGTGGCAATTAGAAACATAGAAACATAGACAATAGGAGCAGGAGGAGACCATTCAGCCCTTCGATTCATTGTGATCATGGCTGATCATCCCCAATCAATAACCCGTGCCTGCCTTCTCCCCATATCCCCTGACTCCGCTATTTTTAAGAGCCCTATCTAGCTCTCTCTTGAAAGCATCCAGGGAACCTGCCTCCACCGCCCTCGGAGGCTGAGAATTCCACAGACTCACCACTCTCTTCCCTTTCATAGCCAAGGGCGGCACGGTGGCGCAGCGGTAGAGTTGCTGCCTCACAGCGCCAGAGACCCGGGATCGATCCTGACTACGGGTGCTTGTCTTCCACAGATTCACCACCCCTATACCTCGCACTAAACGTTATTCCCTTATCCACACACTGCAAACGGCTCGATCGTAATCATGCATTGTCTTTCCACTGACTGGTTAGCACGCAACAAAAGCTTTTCACTGTACCTCGGTAGACACGTGACAACTGAACTGATCGAAACTCAGAATTAAAGGGCATTCTTTTGGAAAGGAGGTGAGGAGGAACTTTAATCAGAGGGTAGTGAATCTGTGGAACTCATTGCCACAGAGGGCTGTGGAGGCCAAGTCAATGGATATTTTTAAGGCAGAGATAGACACATTTCTTGATTAGAACGGGTGTCAAGGGTTATGGGGAGCAGGCAGGAAAATGAGGTCAGCCATGATTGAATGGCGGAGTAGACTCGATGGGCCGAATGGCCTGATTCTACTCCAATGTCCTTTATGGGGCTGATATCGTGAGTTCATGTGGTTTATTTTGTTCCGACAGATGGAAGCAGGAAAACAGGTGGTGGATCGAGAGCTGGAGGAAGTCAAAGGAAAACGTCACTGGGCCGAGAAGGAGCTTGCGGCTCACCAGAAGAATGAGGACGATCTTCAGGAAAATCTTCAGGCACGTCGGCAGAGATAGAACTATATTGTAGCAAATGTAGACACAAGATGCTGGAGTAACTCAGCGGGACAGGCAGCATCTGGAGAGAGGGAATGGGTGACCTTTCGGGTCTCGACCCCATTCCTTCTCTCCAGAGATGCTGCTTGTCCCGCTGAGTCATCAAAGACCCACACCATCCTGGCCACACACTCATCTCCCTGCTACCTTCAGGTAGAAGGTACAGGAGCCTGAAGACTGCAACAACCAGGTTCAGGAATAGTTACTTCCCCTCAGCCATCAGGCTATTAAACCTGGCTCGGACAAAACTCTGATTATTACCAACCACTTTCTGTTATTTGCACTATCAGTTTATTTATTCATGTGTGTATATATTTATATCATGGTATATGGACACATTTATCTGTTTTGTAGTAAATGCCTACTATTTTCTGTGTGCTTAAGCAAAGCAAGAATTTCATTGTCCTATACAGGGACACATGACAATAAACTCACTTGAACTTGAACTTGAACTTGAGTTACTCCAGCATTTCGTGTCTACCTTTGATTTAAACCACCGACATGTATTGTAGCAAAACTCCCTCATGTGGATAATCTGTTTGAGAAAGAACTGCAGATGTCCTGGATAAATCGAAGGTAGATCAAAATTGCTGGAGAAACTCAGCGGGTGAGGCAGCGTCTATGGAGCGAAGGAAATAGGTGACGTTTCGGGTCAGGACACACAAACGCTCCTTTTCGCCATCGGTCTCTGAGCAGTTTGTTTAAATGTACAACGGCAGAAGAATAGCGGGCGGCCACGATGGCGCAGCGGTAGAGTTGCCGACTTGCAGCGCTTTCAGACGCAGGTTCGATGCCGACTACGGGTGCTTGTCTGTACGGAGTTTGCACGTTCTCCCCCCGTGACCTGCGTGGGTTTTCTCTGAGATCTTCGGTTTCCTCCCGCACTCCAAAGACGTGCAGGTTTGTAGGGTCATTGGGTTTGGTATAAGTGTAAATTGTCCCTAGTGTTAATGTGCGGGAATCACAGGTCAGTGCGGACTCAATAGACAATTGAGTCGACAGAAAATGCTGGAGAAACTCAGCGGGTTGAAAAAAGTTACTTTTATAACAACTAAACAGGTTCGCCTCTTAATAAACAGACAACACTCAAACTGTTCAAAAATGTACTTATTATCGGCCGAGGGACAACTCCAGTTAAGTGACCAATATAGACACTTCACTGTCCTCAGTCCTTCCTTTCTCGTCACTTGGGGGACAAATCTTATAGCATAGAAAAATAGAAAATAGGTGCAGGAGTAGGCTATTCGGCCCTTTGAGCCTGCACCGCCATTCAATATGATCATGGCTGATCATCCAACTCAGTATCCCATCCCTGCCTTCTCTCCATACCCCCTGATCCCTTTAGCCACAAGGACCACATCTAACTCCCTCTTAAATATAGCCAATGAACTGTGGCCTCAACTACCTTCTGTGGCAGAGAATTCCACAGATTCGCCACTCTCTGTGTAAAAAATGATTTTCTCATCTCGGTCCTAAAAGATTTCCCCCTTATCCTTAAACTGTGACCCCTAGTTCTTGACTTCCCCAACATCGGGAATAATCTTCCTGCATCTAGCCTGTCCAACCCCTTAAGAATTTTGTAAGTTTCTATAAGATCCCCCCTCAATCTTCTAGGTGCAGGAGGAGGTGCAGGAGCAGGCCCTTCGAGCCAGCACCGCCATTCAATGTGATCATGGCTGATCATCCCCAATCAGTACCCCGTTCCTGCCTTCTCCCCATATCCCCTGACTCCGAATAGACAATGGGGTCAATAGACAATAGACTCGGTGGGCCGAAGGGCCTGTTTCTGCTCTGTTTCTCTAAAAGTAAACTGGAGAACAACACTCGTCCTCTTGAGCTTGTCCAGCTTTTCATTGAGTTGTTATCTGTGGATGAAGAGTTAGGCTGAGACCCTTGTTCAAACTGAGAGCCTGGGGAAAGGGAAACGAGAGATATAGACAGTGATGTAGAGAGATGTAGAACAAATGAATGGAACCTCTGCAAAAAGGTAACGATGATTGATCCTTCCTGTCACCCCTTCAAATTATTGCAGGAGCAAGGCAGATAATAATAATTGATTCATATTTTTACTTGATGACTATTTACTTCCCTTGCAGAGTGCACTGAAGGAGAAGGAGTGTATCAGTACCTGGCAAGAGCAAAGTGTTCAGAAAATAGTGCACTTGGAGACACAACTGAAAAAACTGGAGCAACAGCTCGCACTGAGTCAGAGGTCCAGAGAAGAGATGAAAGGTATGGATTGCTATTAGAAACATAGAAAATAGGTGCAGGAGTAGGCCATTCGGCCCTTCGAGCCTTCACCGCCATTCAATATGATCATGGCTGATCATCCAACTCAGTATCCTGTACCTGCCTTCTCCCAATACCCCCTGATCCCTTTAGCCACAAGGGCCACATCTAACTCCCTCTTAAATATAGCCAATGAACTGTGGCCTCAACTACCTTCTGTGGCAGAGAATTCCAGAGATTCACCACTCTGCGTGAAAAATGTTTTTCTCATCTCGGTCCTAAAAGATTTCCCCCTTATCCTTAAACTGTGACCCCTTGCCCTGGACTCCCCCAACATCGGGAACAATCTTCCTGCATCTAGCCTGTCCAACCCCTTAAGAATTTTGTAAGTTTCTATAAGATCCCCCCTCAATCTTCTAAATTCTAGCGAGTACAAGCCGAGTCTATCCAGTCTTTCTTCATATGAAAGTCCTGACATCCCAGGAATCAGTCTGGTGAACCTTCTCTGTACTCCTTCTATGGCAAGAATGTCTTTCCTCAGATTAGGAGACCAAAACTGTACGCAATACTCCAGGTGTGGTCTCACCAAGACCCTGTACAACTGCAGTAGAACCTCCCTGCTCCTATACTCAAATCCTTTTGCTATGAATGCTAACATACCATTCGCTTTCTTCACTGCCTGCTGCACCTGCATGCCTACTTTCAATGACTGGTGTACCATGACACCCAGGTCTCGTTGCATCTCCCCTTTTCCTAATCGGCCATTGTATTGTATTGTCGTCGACACCCCCCCCCCCCCCCACCGATATTATGTTGTGCAGCATTCATTCATTCTTTCATTCTTATAGAAACATGTAACATTCTTAAGGGATCGGACAAGCTTGATGCAGGAAAAAATGTTCCCCGTTGTTGGGAGAAGTCCAGAACCAGGGGGTCACAGTTTAAGAAAGAACTGCAGATGCTGGAAAAATCGAAGGTAGACAAAAATGCTGGAGAAACTCAGCGGGCGAGGCAGCATCTATGGAGCGAAGGAACAGGTGAAGTTTCGGGTCGAGTCCCTTCTTCACCCGAAACGTAACCTATTTCCTTCGCGCCATAGATGCTGCCTCACCTGCTGAGTTTCTCCAGCATTTTTGTCTACCAAGAATAAAGGGGAGGTCATTTAGGACTGGGATGAGGATAAACTTTTTCGCCCAGAGAGTTGTGAATCTGTGGGATTCTCTGCCACAGAAGGCAGTGGAGGCCAATTCACTGGATGGTTTCAAGAGAGAGTTAGATTTAGGGCTCTCAGGGCTAACGGAATCAGGGGATATGTGGAGAACGCAGGAACGGGGTACTGATTTTGGATGATCATAGTGAATGGCAGTGCTGGCTCGAAGAGCCAAATGGCCTACTCCTGCACCTATTGTCTATAATGGGACCGTGGGTAGTATAATAAAAGCTTTGCTAATCTGGCATTGTGAAATTGGAAGTTTGTTTCACCGTGTGCCAATATTAAGCGGAAATTTAATTTTGTCTTTTAGCTGAAAACCTGGCTCTTGCATCCAAATCTATCGACCTACAATTAAAATTGGATCTTGAGAACAAGACGCGCTGTGAGGGAACAGATCAGTCGGTGAACTCGTACGAATTGAATAAACACGGAGAAATCGAGGGCAGCCGATCTGATCCTAACCGGGAGCACGATATTTGCCGATCAATGGATGGGAAATCCGATCATCCGGAGACGGCGTTGGGAATTCGGGTGGAAGACGAAGGGAAAATATCGGAATTGATGGGAGGAGGTCAACTGAGTGAATCGGAGCAGGTGGCAAAGTCCGTTAACGTGGACCCAGGTTCTGGAGGCGAGATGGAAGAAGGTCTCACCAAAGACACTGACGCTAACTTGGACCGTGGAATATCGGCAGAGTCACAGTGTTTGGACAAAGCCACCGATGGCTTCCCATGTGCTGAAGGGAAAATGGAGGCGAGACTCCCAGAGGTCCAGGAAGAAGTGAAGGAAGAATTGGATGACAACGGAGCAGAAGATGAGGCGATGATGCCCCGCGAGGGGATCGGGCGGCTCGACCAACCAACAGCCGCGGGCGCCCGTCTCGGAGAGCTGGAGTTGAAGCTGAAGGAAGTCGAGACGGAAAACTGGGCGTTGCGGAGCGAGTTGGATGACGCCAAGCAGGAATTCGAGAGCAAGACGCGGGAAGGGCAGAAGGCTAAGCGGACAGCAGCGGAGCTGAGGAGGAAACTAAAGCAGGCTGCGGAAAGACGGGCCGCAGAGGCCGAGCGCACCAGCGAACAGGCCGGGCAGATCGCCGCTTTGGAAACGGCGCTGGAGCGAGAGAGGGCTCTTGTGGCCAAAGCGCAAGAGGCCAACCAGGTCGAATTGGGAGGAGTCTCGCAGCCGGCGGCTATTGCCGAATGTGGTGGCGGGGAACTGAGCGGCGGCGTTCGGATCCTGCAGGACGCCGCGGCGGAGAAAATGCGGCGACTCGCTCAACAAATTGCGCGGCTGGAAGGCGACAAGACTTGCGTCGAGGAGATCATAGAGGCGCAGGATGGGGCAGTGAATGAGAAAAGCAGAGCCTTGCTGGAATATTTCAAGGGCAAGAATGCTCACAGCCTCGAGCTCGACGACATCGCTTCGTTCTTCCCAAACTGTTTGCATGGCGGCCCCAGGGAAAAGACGGAGCACACGCCCAATGAGGGGAACGTTTCTTCCGTGGAAACGGCGGGAGAGGGCGAGACGAGCAGCGGTCAAGGGTTGCTCCCGGAACGCCTCGAGAGCGAAGTCTGTGAGCTCGACGACCAGTTGCGGGAACGTTTGGAAGAACTGCAGCGAAAATGCGACGGACTGACCAGGGAGAAGGAGAAAGAAGGGGACGCCAAGAGGCGCGCCCAGGGTATGTTCGATGACCTGCAGTCTCGCATTCACAGGGAGACCCAACAGCTGACGGTGGCCCTGGATGCCCAGAGCAAGAATATCGAGGGCCTCCTCCAGAGCCTGGGAGAGAAGGAGCTCAACATCCAGGTCTTAAATGGACGTCTGCAGAGCGCGTTGATAACGTTGTCTTCCCTCAGTCAGGAGAATCACAGGCTGAGAGCCGACTCGAAGACCGTTGCGGAGACTTCGTGGGCCAGCCCTGACAAGGGAGCTGCCCCGGGACAGGACACTGGAGAAACTCCTCAAGGCGATCAAATTGAGGGGGGAAATAGCAGTTCGCAGTCAGTCGAAAAATTGGGCCAAAAGCCAGCTTCCTCCGCGAGAGGAGCTGCTCACGAAGATACACGGCGATCAGAGGTTGAAACGGTGGAACGGTCAGAGCCTGGATTCCACGAACATTCCCTTCGGGGTGAAATGAACCCATCACAACATAAGCCATCTGGGGAAGAGAAGGGGCCCTCCGTGAATGATCCAGCCACGCAAAATGTGCCCGAGGTGGGAGAGGTTGTTGAAAAACGGCAGCAACCACCAGCAACGGGAAACGGCGAAGCCATCGACCGTAATAATGATCGGTCGATCGAACCAGGAGGGGGGAAGGCAAGTTCTACCTCATCTGCAGGACCTCCACAAGGAGACATGGAGATGGCCTCCACACTTCCTCCTGCTGCCCAAGCGAAGAGGGATGTTGAGAGTCGACGGCCACCTAGGGAACTGGGCCACGAGGGCAGTGGCAGTACCGACCCGGCACAGAATAGCCAAAGCATCAGATCTTCTGATGGTTTGCCGGTGAAGGTTGATGATCCGGCAGAGATGGTCCTTCACGCTGAGGCGACCCAAGCTGAACCACGAATAAAAGCGTGTGGACATTCCCCAACCAAAGTTCTTGCGAGTGAAGGAAAGTCGGAGGAAGGGCTGATTGAAGAAGTAGAAGGGTGGAAAGAAGAGGAAGGTGGCGGCGTGAAAGATCCGACTCTGGGAGCGGTCCGCGCTCTGAGCGGCGAGTTCAACAGCCCGAACGACAAATGCGCGATCCTGACACGGGGGAAGGAACAGCTCGGTTCAGAAGGTGAAGGAGCGCGGAGAGTAGCCGACGGCTCGCCACGCGAGAGGGAGAACTCGGAGACCGCGATCCGATCCGGCGAAGATCTGCTGGGGGTGAGCAGCGACGAGCGGAAGTGTCTTCGGCAGGAGCTGGGCGCGCTGCGGGAGTGGAAGCAGGAGGTCTTGGGAGATGTTGCCACCTTGGAAGACGAGAGAGGAAACAACCGAGTGGAACTGCACTCGTTACAGGGCTCTGTGCGCGGGATGCAGAACCACGTCAAGACACTGGAAGCGGAGCGCAGGGCATTGGAAGACACAGTTGAAAGTCTGAAGCACTCAGAGAAGCACCTCTACCAAGAGCTGGAGCAAGCCCACTTTGAGAAGTCTGTCCTGCAGATTCAGGTACCCAAGTGTCCCATGTCCCGCATAGTTCTCCCCTTTTAGTTTACGTTAGAGATACGGCGCAGAAACAGGCCCTTCGGTCCGCGCCGACCTGCGATCCCCGCACACGAACACGATCCTGCACACACACACACACTAGTGACAATTTTCTACACATACACCAAGCCAATGAACCTAATTACCCGTACGTCTTTGGAGTGTGGGAGGAAACCGAACATCTCGGAGAAAACCCACGCAGGTCACGGGGCGAATGCGCAAACTCCGCACAGACAAGAGCCCGTAGTCGGGAATGAACCAGGTCTCCGGCGCTGCAAGCGCGGTAAGGCAGCTACTCTACCTTTGCACCGCCATTTTCTTCAAGATGCATGTTCAGGCACCTCGCGTTTTACCCAGGGGTCACCGACTTGAACAGCTGCTCGTAAATTGGAAAAAGCACAAATCACACGCACGCGCACACACACACACACACACACACACACACACACACACACACACACACACACACACACACACACACACACACACACACACACACACTCACTCTCACTGAATCTATCTAGCTCTGCCTTTAAAAAATATCCACTGACTTGGCCTCCACAGCCGCCTGTAGGAAACAATTCCACAGATTCACCGTCCTCTGACTAAAAATAATTCTCCTCATCTCCTTCCTAAAAGAACGTCCTTTAATTCTGAGGCTGCGACCTCTAATCCTAGACCCTCCCACTAGTGGAATCCTCTCCACAAACAATTTATTTCTTCAAAAGTTATTGGTGCTTAGATTTGTTGTAGATAAGTTCATTTCAAATATGGTTATTGTACTTCAGTGTAACCTTCTTGTGTGGTGAAGGTGGGTGAACCAAAAGATAATATATGCAGGAGTAGGCCATTCGGCCCTTCGAGCCAGCACCACCATTCAATGTGATCATGGCTGATCATCCCCAATCAGTACCCCGTTCCTGCCTTCTCCTCATATCCCCTGACTCCGCTATCTTTAAGAGCCCCATCTAGCTGTCTCTTGAAAGCATCCAGAGAACCTGCCTCCACCCACCGAGGCAGAGAATTCCACAGACTCACAACTCTCTGTGAGAAAAAGTGTTTCCTCATCTCCGTTCTAAATGGCTTACCCTTTATTCTTAAACTGTGTGTGTGGCCCCTGGTTCTGGACTCCCCCAACATCGGTGGGTGGAGGCAGGTTCTCTGGATGATTTCAAGAGACAGCTAGATAGGGCTCTTAAAGATAGCGTGTCCAAACCCTTAAAAATCTCGCAGTCGCCGAAAAAAATCGCAAAGTGAGACGGGTCCTTTAGTCCTCGACTCTCCCATCAGTGGGAAAATGCAAAATAAAGTTGGCCACACAGGCTCTGCAAATGGGCCCACGTTGATCTCTTGCTGAAATGCTGTTTGCAGGTTGAGACTCTTCAGAAAGCAGCGGTTGAGCTGAATGAAGAGAAAATTAATCTGCTGAGCAGGCTGAAGCAACGAGAGAATGCGTCTGAGGATGAGGAGTTGTCCACCGAACATCTACAGCGCAGTGGCCTTCATGACAAGCCAATGACTGATCATCGGCAAGGTATCATTTGAATTAGCTTTGAATGAATGAATTAATACATTTATTGGGCAAGTACGTTCACATACAAGGAATTTGCCTTGGCGCTCCGCTCGCAACAACACGACATGCAGTAGACAATTAAGAATACAACATAAAACATTAAGACATTAAGAATAAAACATGTGAATGAAATAAAATCCCAGAGCAAAAGGAGGCTACACACTTTTGGTTATTGAGTAGACGGGAAACATGTTCCCGATGTTGGGGGAGTCCAGAACCAGGGGCCACAGTTTAAGAATAAGGGGTAGACAAAAATGCTGGAGAAACTCAGCGGGTGAGGCAGCATCTAGATGCTGCCTCACCCGCTGAGTTTCTCCAGCATTTTTGTCTACCTTCGGTTTTTACGGCACCTGCAGTTCTTTCTTCAAGAATAAGAGGTAGGCCATTTAGAACGGTGATGAGGAAAAACTTTTTCACGCAGAGAGTTGTGAATCTGTGGAATTCTCTGCCCCAGAAGGCAGTGGAGGCCAATTCTCTGGAGGTTTTCAAGAGAGAGTTAGATAGAGCTCTTAAAGATGGCAGAGTCAAGAACGGGGCACTGAGTGTGGACGATCAGCCATGATCACAGTGAATGGCGGTGCTGGCTCGAAGGGTCGAATGGCCGACTCCTGCACCTATTGTCTATTGTCTATTGACCCTCTCCAGAGCCAGCACATCCTTCCTGAGATATGGTGCTCAAATTGCTCATCAATTCTCCAAATGCGGCCTGCCCAGCGCCTTGTAGATTCTTGCTATTGAGGGAGAGCAGCGTAGGTTTACAAGGTTAATTCCCGGGATGGCGGGACTGTCATATGCTGAGAGAATGGAGCGGCTGGGCTTGTACACACTGGAGTTTAGAAGGATGAGAGGGGATCTCATTGAAACATACAAGATTGTTAAGGGCTTGAACACACTAGAGGCAGGAAACATGTTCCCGATGTTGGGGGAGTCCAGAACCAGGGGCCACACAGTTTAAGAATAAGGGGTAAGCCATTTAGAACGGAGACGAGGAAACACATTTTCTCACAGAGAGTTGTGAGTCTGTGGAATTCTCTGCCTCAGAGGGCGGTGGAGGCAGGTTCTGTGGATGCTTTCAAGAGAGAGCTAGATAGGGCTCTTAAAGATAGCGGAGTCAGGGGATATGGGGAGAAGGCAGGAACGGGGGAATGATTGGGGATGATCAGCCATGATCACATTGAATGGCGGCGCTGGCTCGAAGGGCCGAATGGTCTACTCCTGCACCTATTGTCTATTGTCTATTGACTCAGCATTACAGCCTCGGTTTTTTTTTTGTATACAAGCCCTCTGGAAATTAATGGTAGAATTGTACGCGTTTCTTTAAGGTACTGCAGAGGTCACTGCGAGCCAGATGCACGCTGACCTGATGGCTTTGAGGCAAGCCGTGCGGGAGAAAAGCGAAGAGGTCGACAGGAATCTCCTCGTCTACACAGACTTGCTGGAGAAGCACCAAGACCCGGAGACGGCCGACGAAACGCGGTCCGCGGTCGCCGAGCCGACCCGTCGGGAGAACGCAGCGGGCAGCCGAGGGACGGCCGCGGGTTCGGAGCCTGGAGGCGGGGCGGTGGTCTCCGGGCAACAAGCGGTCGGCCGGTCCGTCGAGCGGGACCAGGCCGAGACCAGCCGGAGGCCGCCTCTTCACGGTCAACCTCGAGGTCCCTCGGCTGGGTTGAACCCAGCGGCGCTCGCCATGAAAATCGACCCCGCCCAGCTCGCCGAGAGAATACGCAGAAGCCGCCAGTTCCGGCAGCATCTGTCCGTGGCGTACGATGAAACGGAATACGTGCCCTATGGGCTTCCTGATGTGGTGCAGAAGGGTGAGTAGACACACCAGTCAACTCTGCCAGAATGGATAGCAGGTCAGCGGGATGGCAGAAGACAAAGAGTGGCAATAAAGGGGGTTGGCTGCCAGTGAGCAGCGGAGTTCCGCGGGTTGGGATGTAATGTTAAAATTCTACAAGGCATTGGTGAGGCCAATTCTGGAGTATGGTGTACAATTTTGGTCGCCAAATTATAGGAAAGATGTTAACAAAATAGAGAGAGTACAGAGGAGATTTACTGTAATGTTGCCTGGGTTTCAGCACCTAAGTTACAGAGAAAGGTTGAACAAGTTAGGTCTTTATTCTTTGGAGCGCAGAAGGTTAAGGGGGGACTTGATAGAGGTCTTTAAATAATTTTAATTTTAAAGACCTCTATTAAGTCCCCCCTTAACCTTCTGAGAGGGATAGACAGAATTGACGTGGATAAGCTTTTTCAATTGAGAGTAGGGAAGATTCAAACAAGAGGACATGATTTGAGAATTAAGGGACAGAAGTTTAGGGGTAACATGAGGGGGAACTTCTTTACTCAGAGAGTGGTAGCTGTGTGGAATGAGCTTCCAGTGGAAGTGGTGGAGGCATGTTCTGAGGAATCTGAGGAAGGACATTATTGCCATAGAGGGAGTGCAGAGAAGGTTCACCAGACTGATTCCTGGGATGTTAGGACTGTCTTATGAAGAAAGACTGGATAGACTTGGTTTATACTCTCTAGAATTTAGGAGATTGAGAGGGGATCTTATAGAAACTTACAAAATTCTTAAGGGGCTGGACAGGCTAGATGCAGGAAGATTGCTCCCGATGTTGGGGAAGTCCAGGACAAGGGGTCACAGCTTAAGGATAAGGGGGAAATCCTTTAAAACCGAGATGAGAAGAACTTTTTTCACACAGAGAGTGGTGAATCTCTGGAACTCCCTGCCACAGAGGGTAGTCGAGGCCAGTTCATTGGCTATATTTAAGAGGGAGTTAGATGTGGCCCTTGTGGCTAAGGGGATCAGAGGGTATGGAGAGAAGGCAGGTACGGGATACCGAGTTGGATGATCAGCCATGATCATATTGAATGGCGGTGCAGGCTCGAAGGGCCGAATGGCCTACTCCTGCACCTAATTTCTATGTTTCTATGTTCGATTTATCATTTAAAAATAAATTGGATAGGTATATGGACGGGAAAGGAATGGAGGGATATGGTCTGAGTGCAGGTAGATGGGACTAGGTGGGAGTAAGTGTTCGGCACGGACTAGAAGGGCCGAGATGGCCTGTTTCCGTGCTGTAATTATTGTATGGTTATATGGGGATCGGTGATGAGGCCGCTGATCTTCACGTTTGGGGGAATCCGAATAGTGAAAGGCCTGGATAGAGTGGATGTGGAGAGGATGTTTCCACTAGTGGGAGAGTCTAGGAATAAAGGTCATAGCCTCAGAATTAAAGGACGTTCTTGTTGCAAGGAGATGAAGAAAATGTTCTCCAGTCAGAGGGTGGTGAATCTGTGGTATTCCTTGCCGCAGAAAGCTGTGGAGGCCAAGTCAGTGGATATTTTTAAGGCAGAGATAGATAGATTCTTGATTAGTACGGGGTTATGGGGAGAAGGCAGGAGAATGGGGTTCGGAGGGAGAGATAGGTCAGCCATGATTGAATGGCGGAGTAGACTTGATGGGCCGAATGGCCTAATTCTCCTCGTATCACCTTATGACCAAATCCCGAGATCCAGTGAATCAAAGCATACAGACACAAATTGCTGGAGTAATTCAGCGGGACAGGCAGCATCTCTGGAGTGAAGGAACGGGTGACGCTTCGGGTTGAGGCCCTTCTTTAGGCCGAGAATCAGGGGAGAGGGAAACGAGATATGGAAGAGTACAAAGAACATAGAATGATACAGCGTGGAAACAGGCCCAACTTGCCCACACTAGTTCCACCTGCCCGCGTTTGGCCCATATCCCTCCAAACCTGTCCTATCCATGTGACTGTTTATGCCTCAATTGAATGGATTGAGTAGACTCGACGGGCCGAATGGCCTAATACTACTCCCATCGCATGTGACCTTTTGACGGATCAACATGTGCAAAATTCTGATGTTGCCCTCTCTGTTCTCAGGCTTTGCAGACATTCCTTCCGGATCTTTCTGCCCGCATATCCTGCGTCGAGGAATTCTAAATTCCACATTTTGCCCAGCGCAACCGGATGACGTAAACACCGACTAACCTCTGGCAACTGAGGGTGGTAAGAAAATGGCCACAAGTCAATGGACCCTTCCAATGGATGATGGGCGTTCCTGGAGGAAACGGGAATCTGCCTTACGATCTATATTTCGCCAGCCTCGCTAAAATAAGAATCTGTTTAAAGGTTCTTACTTGGATACGGTTGATATGTACGTGCCTTTTCAAATAGCGATGTATATAAGAAAATCTCAGGCCCATCGAGTCTCTCTCTCTAGAGGAGAACAAAACCGTCGACCCTCCAGACGTTACTGGTTGTGCTTGTTCAAATTCCTTTGTGCAATCTTAATTTATTTGAGTTTTTTTTTCAATTTTCATTAAAAAATATATCTGCCTCTCCAGATGGACGCAGTGCAGGGCAATGTGATCCTGTCAGTTCTCCTCCTGCTACGAAGGGCCGAATGGCCTACAGAATTAGGCCATTCGGCCCATCAAGTCTACTCCGCCATTCAATCATGGCTGATCTATCTCCCCCTCCTAACTCCATTCTAGTGCCTTCTCCCCATAACCCCTGACACCCGCACTAATCAAGAATCTATCTATCTCTGCCTTAAAAATATCCTGTGCCTCCACAGCCTTCTGTGGCAATGAATTCCACAGATTCACCACCCTCCGACTAAATAAATTCCTCCTCATCTTCTTCCTAAAGTAACGTCCTTTAATTCTGAGGCTGTGACCTCTGGTCCTAGACTCTCCCACTAGTGGAAACATCCTCTCCACATCCACTCTATCCAGGCCTTTCACTATTCTGTATGCTAAAATGAGGTCTCCCCTCATTCTTCTAAACTCCAGCGAATACAGGCCCAGAGCCGTCAAACGCTCATCATCATACGTTAACCCACTCATTCCTGGGATCCTTCTCGTAAACTTCCCCTGGGTCTTCTCCAGAGCCGGCACATCCTTCCTCAGATATGGGGCCCCAAAATTGCTCACAATATTCCAAATGCGGTCTGACCAGCGCCTTATAGAGCCTCAGCATTACATCCCTGTTTTTGTATTCTAGTCCTCTTGAAATAATTGCCAGCATTGCGTTTTCCTTCCTTACTACCGATTAGTTGTAATTTAACTGCCTACATATATGCTGTAGAAAATAGGTGCAGGAGTAGGCCATTCGGCCCTTCGAGCCAGCACCGCCATTCAATATGATCATGGCTGATCATCCACAATCAGTACCCCGTTCCTGCTTTCTCCCCATACCCCTTGATCCCATCAGCCCTAAAAGCTCTATCAAACTCTCTCTTGAAAACATCCAGTGAATCGCCCTCCACTGCCTTCTGTGGCAAAAAATTCCACAGATTCACAACTCTCTGAGTGAAGAAGTCTTTCCTCATCTCAGTCCTAAATGGCCTACCCCTTATTCTTAAACTGTGACACCCCCGGCCCCTGGTTCTGGACTCCCCCAACATGGGGGAAATTTTTCCTGCATCTAGCCTGTCTAAACCCTTAAGGATTTTATATGTAGCAGCTTCCAACGTGGCCTTAAAGAGGAAACAATAAATATATGATGAGAAAATATTGGAAAGCCACTGGGAATGGAAATAATGGATTGCTCTGACAAAGAGCTAGCACGGGCATGATGGGACAAATGGCCTGTGCAGCCATCATTCTGTTATTTTGAATGTTGTTCCATTGAGACTGCATGTCTCACCAGTTGAAGGTCTGAAGAAGGATTTCGGCCCGAAACGTTGCCTATTTCCTTCGCTCCATAGATGCTGCTGCACCCGCTGAGTTTCTCCAGCATTTTTGTGTACCTTCGAAGGTTTGTTACAGTTTGTTCTGTTGATATTGTAAATAATGTCATGTTACAATTTAAGATATGGCTACAATAGAGAATTTTATTGGCAATATGAGGCTTCATATATTTGTTTATCCAAATTTCAACATTGCATCATATTTGTAAATAGGTGTTGGGATCTTGTCTTAAAGGTTATTTATTGATCATATTTTATCTGGAATTTTGTCAACTGTGAAAACACTATTATATCCCTTATTTTCATAGCCATTGTATACAGACTTGTCATGATCAAAATCGTTGTTATATGGATATCATTGGTCACAAGGAATAGAAATAGATCATTCGGCCCATCAAGTCTACTCCGCCATTCAATTATGGCTGATCTATCTCTCCCTCCTAACCCCATTCTCCTGCCTTCTCCCCATAACCTCTAACACCTGAGTTCTATTACAGCGCCGGAGACCCGGGTTCGATCCCGACTCCGGGCGCTGTCTGTACGGAGTTTGTACGTTCTCCCCGTGACCTGCGTGGGTTTTCTCCGAGATCTTCGGTTTCCTCCCACGCTCCAAAGACGTACAGGTTTGTAGGTCAATTGGCTTGGTATAAGCGTAAAAAAATTGTCCCCAGCGTGCGTGTAGGGTAGTGTTAATGTGCGGGGATCACTAGTCGGCGCGGACTCGGTGTGCCTGTTTCCGCGCCATATCTCTAAACTAAACTAAACTACATGTTTAAGAAAGATCTGCAGATGCTGGAAAAATCGAAGGTAGACAAAAATCTACCGGGTGAGGCAGCATCTATGGAGCGAAGGACTAGGTGACGTCTCGACCCGAAACGTCACCTAGTCCTTCGCTCCATAGATGCTGCCTCACCCACTGAGTTTCTCCAGCATTTTTGTCTACCTTTAAACAAAACTGTACTTGAGTTTTGCTCCATCTTCTGAGGTGCAGGTTTAGAATTGCTTCCTTTAAATCTTTGAATTCAAAATTTTACGTGTGCAAATGTCCTTTGTGCTCAATTGTCGAATCTAATCTGCAATGTAAAACGTTCACTCCCTGAGAGACTGATTGCTTTTGAGATACCTCATGTGAAATCTTTGAAGTTTTCTCTGTTCTCAATTTGTTCAGACTATTGTCAGTTTTTACCATGCATTAAACATTTGAACTATCGGCCCTTCAGTGGGCGAAAACATCGTGTGCCTCTGACTAAAATATAATTGCATGACGTTGCAATGGACCTTGTGAACGAGTGATGTATTTTTTCTTATTGGTGAATATAATGATCAGGTTCTTGGTTTCTTGGTCCTCCAAAATATTCCAAATGGAATTTAAACTGGAGGTGGTGGAGGGAGGACTTATTGGGAAGAAAGAGCTACTTTAAATTTAGTTGCATCTGGTTGGGTAACTATAGTTGGGTGGAGATTATTCCATGCTTTAATTGTGCGGGGGAAGAACAAATTGCTGTACACATCTGTCTTTGTAGCTGGGATTGGATCGAATGCCTTCGTCTGCTCCTAATTGGTTTGGGTTTGGTGTAGGTCTTGTAATCTATGTCGAGCTGACCATTTAACATTTTGTAAAAACAGGTCAAACGGTGAGCTTCACGTCTGTCTTGGAGAGGGTTCCACCCCCGAGAATTCAGAAGTTTGGTGACACTCGCTTCTCTCTCATAGGTGTTAGTAACAAATCGAGCTACCTGTCTTTGGACACGTTCGATGGAAGAAATGTTTTTATTTGTGGGAAGTAAAAGATCATGATCTTTTGAGTGGCAAAAGTTGCTCAAGAACTTTATTACTAATTGAGATCAATATTCATGCCACTGATAGTCATACAGAATATTGATTTCTCTAACCGAGTACCTGGGGAGGCACGGTGGCGCAGCGGTAGAGTTGCTGCCTCACAGTGCCAGAGACCCCTCCAAGACCACCCCCCGTGAATCCAACAAAGCAAACTGAGAGATAAAATGTAATCAGGGAGACAGGCAGACTGGGTCGGAGAACTGGGAAAGGGGGAGGAATGGGGATTGAGAAGAGGGAAAGCAAGGGTTACTTGGTTAGAGAAATCAATATACCGTAAGATCAAATCACCCCATCCCCGGGAGCTTTCCCCTGCAACCACACAAGATGCAACACCTGTCCCTTTACCTCCTCCCCCCCCCCCCCCCTCAACTCCATCCAAAGACCCAAACAGTCTTTCCAGGTACGGCAGAGGTTCACTTGCACCTCCTCCAACCTCATAGGAACATAGAAAATAGGTGCAGGAGGAGGCCATTCGGCCCTTCGAGCCAGCACCGCCATTCATTGTGATCATGGCTGATCGTCCCCTATCAATAACCCGTGCCTGCCTTCTCATATCCCTTGACTCCACTAGCCCCTAGAGCTCTATCTAACTATCTCTTAAATCCATCCAGTGACTTGGCCTCCACTGCCCTCTGTGGCAGGGAATTCCACAAATTCACAACTCTCTGGGTGAAAAAGTTTTTTCTCACCTCAGTCTTAAATGACCTCCCCTTTATTCTAAGACTTTGTGTGTGGCCCCTGGTTCTGGACTCGCCCAACATTGGGAAAAAATTTCCTGCATCTAGCTTGTCCAGTCCTTTTATAATTTTATATGTTTCTATATAAGATCACCCATCATCCTTCTAAACTCCAGTGAATACAAGCCTAGTCTTTTCGATCTTTCGAAGAGAATTATTAGTGCTCCACTCCCTTTCCTGCTGGACATATACAGGAAGAGATGTATCAGCAGAGCCATCTCCATCATCAAAGACCCCTACCACCCATCGCATCACATATTCTCCATCCTGCCATCTGGGAAGAGGTACAGGAGCATTAGCTGCAAAACCAGCAGGATGCTCCTCAGCTTCTTCCCGCAGGCTATAAGACTGATAAACGGACTTTGCCCCCTGCCAAAGTATCGCGCACCAACCACCAACCTGGACACACTGCAGCAGAGCCACTGTCGTGCCGCTGCCGATCGGAACGCCTGGTGATGTTTAGTAGAGAGTAGACTGTTTAATTTGTTCATGATATATGTATTTTTATTTCTATTTATTTTTTACTGCACACTGAATGGACACTGGTTGAGCAACGTGTTTTTGTTTCCTCTGGTTATGTGAGTACTCAGGAAAATGACAATAAAGATATACTATACTTTCCTTGCATTTACTGCATCAGCTGTTCCAGGTGTCAACTCCTCTACATCGGCAAGACCAAGCGCATGTTCGGCGATCGTTTCGCTGAGCACCTCCGCCTTAACCTACCTGATCTCCCGATGGCTCAGCACTTCAATTCAATTCAATTCAACTTTAATGTCATTGCACAAATACTGAGTATGGGTACAACGAAATGCAGTTTTGCGTCAGTCCGTAGTAGTGCAATATAGAAATTAAAAAAAATAAAATTAAAAAAAAGAGGATACAGAATAATAAAAAATACAGAATAATTAAACAATGGGGACGGAGGGACCGGAGGAATCTATCGGCGGGACTCCGAGTTCAGCAATGCGACGGTATGATTGTAGAAGCTCTTCCTCATCCTACTGGTACGAGACCTGATGCTCCTGTACCGCCTCCCTGATGGGAGGAGGGCAAACAGTCCATGGTTGGGGTGGGAGGGGTCTTTAATGATCTTCCCAGCTCGTTTCAGACACCGTTTTCGGTGGAGGGCATCCATGGCAGGGAGCGGGGCGCCGATGATGTGCTGCACGGTTTTCACCACCCGTTGTAGTGCCTTCCTGTCCGCAACAGTGCAGCTGCTGTACCATACCGTGAAGCAGGCGGTCAGGATGCTCTCGATGGTACACCGGTAGAAGTTGGTCAGGATCTGGGGGGACAGGTGGGCTTTCTTGAGCCTCCTCAGGAAGTAAAGGCGCTGCTGTGCCTTTTTGATCAGCTTGAACTCCCCCTCCCATTCCCACACTGACCTTTCTGTCCTGGGCCTCCTCCACTGTCAGAGTGACGTCCAGCGCGAATTGGAGGAACAGCACCTCATATTTCGCTTGGGCAGCTCACACCCCAGCGGCGTGAACATTGACTTCTCTAACTTCAAGTAGCCCTTGCTCTCCCTTTCTCTCCATCCCCCTCCCAGTTCTCCGACCAGTCTTGCTGTCTCCGACTACATTCTATCTCTCCCCTGAAGAAGCGTCCCGACCCGAAATGTCGCCCATTCCTTCCCTCCAGGGATACCGCCTGTCCCGCTGAGTTACTCCAGCATGTTGTGTCCCACCTAAGACAAGGTCCCACTTTGGCCAAGGATGGGGGGGAGGGGGGCGGGACCAGAGCGTTAATTGACAGCGGGGCGGACCAATCGGTTGCCGGAATAGCCGAGGGAGGGGGGCGGGAGCAGAGGATTGATTGACAGTGGAACCGACCAAACGTTCAGAAGGGGGGCGGGAGCTGGACAGCGGAACCGACCAATCGGACGCGAGATTAGGGAAGGGGGAGGGAGTGGAGGATTAATGGACAGCGGAACTGACCAATCGTGTGCAGGAACAGACGAGGGGGGGCGGGAGCTGGACAGAAGGAGCCGACCAATCGGGGGCGGGAATAGAGAAGGGGGCGGGAGCAGCTGATTAATTGACAGCGGAGCCGACCAATCATATCCAGGAACGGACGAGGAGGCGGGAGCTGGACAGAGGAGCCGACCAATCGGGGGGCGGGAATAGAGAAGGGGGTGGGAGCAGATGATTAATTGACAGCGGAACCGACCAACCGGACGAGAGGGGGCGGGATAAGCTTCAATTGACGGCGGAACTGGCCAATGGGAGGGAGGGAGGGAGGGCCGGTGGGGGCGGGACATCTGCTCCTGTCCCTGCGCATCGCGGCGCCATCTTGTGAAGCGGCGGCGTCGTCGAGCGGCGGCAACACCGACTTCAACCTCCTTCTCTCTCCCTGTACAACAACAACAAAACACACACAAACCTCGCCTCCTCGTGTGTGTGTGTGTGTGTGGTGGGCGGGGGGGGGAGGGATCGTCACCGAAGCCCTTTTCGCTTTAAATTTAAAAAAAAAAAAAAAAAAAAATTATTATTATTTAAAAAAATAATTTTTTTAAGAAGGAAAAAAAAATGGTGAAAATCTTCATCGGGAACCTGCCTCGGTTGGCGACGAAAGAACAGGTGACGAAGCTGTTCGAGAAGTACGGCAAACTGACCGAGTGCGACATCATCAAGGTTTGGTTCCCACGAAAATATTCCGGATTTTTTAATTTAAAACTGGAGGTGGAATAAATAATAAATAATGAATGCATAAATAAACAAACAAACAGGGGTTTTAAGAGAGTGGTACACAGCGTGGAAACAACCCCTTCCCAACTCGCCGACACCTGTCCCACCTGCCCGCGTTTGGTCCGTATAAACCCGCCCTGTCCATGTACAGTACCTGTCTAAGGTAGACAAAAGTGCTGGAGAAACCCCAGCGGGTGCAGCAGCATCTATGGAGCGAAGGAAATAGGCTAACTGTTTCTTAAACGTTGGGATAGCCCCAGCCTCAACTACCTCCTCTGGCAGCTCGTTCCATACACCCACCGCCTCAGAATCCTATTTCCCTTCACCTTAAACCTATGTCCTCTGGTCCTCGATTCCCCTCCTCTGGGCAAGAGACTGCTCATTGAACTGTAATAGACTATTGTTATTATTATTACTATTATTGCATTAGTATTGTTTGTTTTTTGTGTGTACACACGCATACACGCATATATATATGTATATATTTATAGTATATGTATATATATATGTAATATATATATGTATATATGTGTGTAATATATATATGTATATATGTTGGTAATATATATATGTATATATGTGTGTATATATACATATGTGTGTGTAATATATATATATGTGTGTGTAATATATATATATGTATATATGTGTGTGTAATATATATATGTGTATATATATATGTGCGTGTAATGTATATATGTGTGTAATTATATATATATATATATATATATATGTACATATGTGTATATATATATGTGTGTGTAATATATATGTATATATGTGTGTATATATATGTGTGTGTAATATATATATGTGTGTAATATATACATATGTGTGTAATATGTATATATGTGTGTGTATATATATATGTGTGTGTAATATATATGTGTGTATATATGTATACACACACACACACACACACACACATATATTATATATATATATATATATAATATGTATATATATATATAATATATATATATATATATATATAATATGTATGTATAAGAAAGAATTGCAGATGCTGGTAAAATCGAAGATCGACATGAAATGCTGAAGAAGAGTCTCAACCCGAAACGTCTCCCATTCCTTCTCCAGAGATTATGCCTAACCCGCAGAGTTACTCCAGCATTTTGTGCCTATATATAAATATATATGTGTGTGTGTAGACACAAAATGCTGGCATAACTCAGCGGGTCAGGCAGCATCTCTGGAGAGAAGGAATGGGTGACATTTCGGGTCGAGACCCTTCTTCAGATTGATTCATTCAGACTGACCCATCTCTTCTCTCCAGAGATGCTGCCTGTCCCGCTGAGTTACTCCAACATTTTGTGTCTACCTTTGATTTAAACCAGCATCTGCAGTTCTTTCTTACACATATATATGTATGTACTTGTGAGTGTGTGTGTATATACACACACGGGACCTTTTATGTCTCGTTTATTATATTGTTTACAGTGTACTATGTTTACATATTTTGTTGTGCAGCAGCAAGTAAGAATTTCATTGATCTATCTAGGACATATGACAATAAACCACTCTTGACTTGAGACTCTGTGCATCTTACCCCTCTCATTATTTTGTACACCTCTATAAGATCACCCCTCATCCTGCTGCGCTCCAAGGAACAGAGTCCCACCCTGCTCGACCTCTCCCTAGAACTCACACCCTCTAGACCTGGCAACGTTCTCGTAAATCTTTGCTGTACCCTTTCCAATTGGACAACATCTTTCCTATAACATTGTGCCCAGAACTGAACACAATACTCTAAATGCGGCCCCACCTAACATCTTGTATAACTGCAACTTGACCTCCAAACATCTATACTCCATACAAGTCAATATACTAATAAAATAACATTCACCATTTGTTCTCAGCAAGTGGGTTTTCATGCAATCTTGAAGTAACATCAAGGGGGACACATTTGTGGAGGGACCGATGTGATTGCAAAAGTGTTACAATAAAATCCTTCCTCCCAAACTGTTCCAGGAGTCCAAAGTTCTGTTGCACAGTTCCCCACTTGGAAAAGGATAGATTAAATCTTTGAAATACAGATAAATTAGTTTGAGTCTTGTCACAAAGACAACATGCTCGAAACCTGAAATTAAAAAAATACAAAATAGTGGAGACACTATTAGATAAGAGAGAAATAAAGGGAATTATTAAATATTTGAAATACAAATACATATGCTCGAGTCCTGCCATGAAGGCAACATACTGTGGATGCTTGCAAACTGAAATAAAAATCAAAATAATGGAGACACTCGACAAAAGAGAGAGGAGGAAAGGAATCGATGATGAAGTCCAGAATTTCAGGAATGTATTTTGGTTGTAAGTGTTCTTCACCATATGGGTTTTGAGGTGTGAAAGATGCCACAAAACAAGTGCAAAAAGCTTGAGTTGACAGGTTAGCGTATGTTATTACATGTTAAGTACCGAGAAGGAATGGGACTGGACAAAAATATACCTTGTGCACCAAAATGCAGCAAATTAGAAATGAGAATCCCTGTGGGAAAATGACATGGGCAGTATTAGAAACATAGAAATTAGGTGCAGGAGTAGGCCATTCGGCCCTTCGAGCCTGCACCGCCATTCAATATGATCATGGCTGATCATCCAACTCAGTATCCCGTACCTGCCTTCTCTCCATACCCTCTGATCCCCTTAGCCACAAGGGCCACATCTAACTCCCTCTTAAATATAGCCAATGAACTGGCCTCGACTACCCTCTGTGGCAGAGAGTTCCAGAGATTCACCACTCTCTGTGTGAAAAAAGTTCTTCTCATCTCGGTTTTAAAGGATTTCCCCCTTATTCTTAAGCTGTGACCCCTTGTCCTGGACTTCCCCAACATCGGGAGCAATCTTCCTGCATCTAGCCTGTCCAACCCCTTAAGAATTTTGTAAGTTTCTATAAGATCCCCAATCAATCTCCTAAATTCTAGAGAGTATAAACCAAGTCTATCCAGTCTTTCTTCATAAGACAGTCCTGACATCGCAGGAATCAGTCTGGTGAACCTTCTCTGCACTCCCTCTATGGCAATAATGTCCTTCCTCAGATTTGGAGACCAAAACTGTACGCAATACTCCAGGTGTGGTCTCACCAAGACCCTGTACAACTGCAGTAGAACCTCCCTGCTCCTATACTCAAATCCTTTTGCTATGAGCTGTCTTGGCTTAAAAGGAACATTGACACTGGCATTTAGTTTGTCATTTTTCCCCATCTCTGTCCTGGTGTGCTTTCTAGACAATGTAGTGGTTTTGTAGTTCAGTCGCTGTTAAATTAGTAAATTGTGGGAACTAAGTTATGCAAGCACGATTCCACAAACTGACATTGACTGGATCATATATTTTAATGAAGAAACAAAGAACAGCAGACGAAATATGTAGGAAGGAACTGCTGATGCTGGTTTATACTGTAGATGCTGGGACAACTCAGCGGGGCAGGCAGCATCTCTGCAGAGAAGGAATGGATGGCATTTTGGGTCAAGACCCTTATTCTAACACCCAACACGTCACCCATTCCTTCTCTCCAGAGATGCTGCCTGTCCCACTGAGTTACACCTGCGTTTTGTTTCTAAAGTCAAGTCAAGTCAAGAGAGTTTATTGTCATGTGTCCCAGATAGGACAATGAGATTCTTGCTTGCTGCAGCACAACAGAAAATTGGAAGCAAAAACAGTTCAGTTCAATATACACATAAATAAGTAGATAAAGTGCAATGGGCTGTTACAGTTCAGAGTCTGTTTGTTGGCAAGTTTAATAGCCTGATGGCTGTGGGGAAGAAGCTGTTCCTGAACCTGGATGTAACAGATTTCAGGCTCCTGTACCTTCTACCCGATGGTAGCGGAGAGATGAGTGCATGTTCAGGATGGTGTGGGTCTGCAGATGCTGGTTATACTAAAGATAGACACAGAAAGTGCTGGAATAACTCAGCGGGTCAGGCAGCATCTCTGGAGAAAGGATAGGTGACGTCTCGAGTCAGGAACTCGGGGGACAGTCTGAAGAAGGGTCCTGACTCGAAACGTCACCTATCCTTTCTCTACATATATCTTAAAGATATTGGTTAAGCTAAGCCTATAAATCACTGGACACAGCTAAGAGGATAGTCAAGATCTTGGTTACAATTTTAACTGAAAGATACAGAGTATACTTGTGGAATTTGTCATTTTCACATGCTACTGATTACATTTTAGCATGTCTGCAAATCTTCATTATTTTGAGATTAGATTACAAGCATAGAAACAGATATGTAAAATTGGCAATGGATTGTGGTCAGATGCAGCAAGGGCCAGAGGTGGTACATATCTCCTTTAGCAGATGCAAATTTAAAAAAAAATGTTCTGCTACCCAAACGATGTTTGGACAGGGAGGGATTGAAGTTGGACTGTGGTGGCAATTGTGAAATGTAGGAAGGGTCTCGACCAGAAACCTTACCGATTCATGTGAAAGTGTCCTGACCTGAAATGTCACCGATCAATGTTCTCCAGAGTTGCTGCCTGACCCGCAGTTACTCTCCCACTTTATGTATTTTATTTTGTGGCAATTGAGAACTTGCCAATGATTGCAGCAGCTGTCCAATCCAGAAGCATTGCTCATCACTTGGGTCTCTAAACTGCTTGAGCTAGATTTGACTTTTTCTGAAACACAGGATTCTAATAGTATATTCCCATACTCTGGGCAAGAGACTCTAATGTGCATCTACCCAATTTATTCCTCTCATGATTTTATATACCTCAATAAGATTACCCCTCATCCTCCTGTGCTCCAAGGAAGAGTCCCATCCTTCTCAACCTCTTCCTCGACTGGAAATGTCACCTAATCCTTTTTCTCCAGAGATGCTATCCGACCTACTGAGTTGCTCCAGCTTTTTGTGTCTATTTTCGGTTTAAACCAGCATCTGCAGTTCCTTCCTACACAATCTCTGTACCCTCTCCAGTTTGACAACATCTTTCCTATAACATGGTGCCCAGAACTGAACACAATGTTCTCAATGCGGACTCGCCAACGTCTTGTACAACTGCAACTTGTGCCCTGCGCCTTTCTAAATTGTAAATACATGACGTAGATTGACATCTATCGCAGCCACATATCCTTCCTCGGTACCCAACCACGACCATGTACATTGAAATACATAGTGATGCAGGGAATCTGCACAAACGGTCAAGTCCGTAGACGTTTCGGGCCGAAATGTTGCCTATTTCCTTATCTCCATAGATGCTGCTGCACCCGCTGAGTTTCTCCAGCACTTTTGTCTACCTTCGATTTTCCCGCATCTGCAGTTCCTTCTTAAACACCAAGTCCGTTTACAATCCACTCAAGCAAGTTCTGATCATGTACATTAGTCTCTTTTTCCCTATATCTCATGAATGCCTTTTAATTTGGCTAGAAAACGCGATCTTCAAGAATGACGACCAACTCTAAAAGTCTGAAGGAGGGTGTCGACCCGAAACGTCACCCATTCCTTCTCTCCAGAGATGCTGCCTGTCCCGCTGAGTTACTCCAGCATTTCGTGACTATCTTTGGTGTAAACCAGCATCTGCAGTTCTGTTTCAGACTACCTCATCTGTTCATTGTTTGCAATCATTCCTAACCGATAGCCTTGCTTTCTTTATCGTTTGCATGGAGGCCAATGCCAGTCTCTGAGTGTTAACTTTGTTTTATCAGTACTGTGTGGGAGTTACGAGTATAATCCAGATAAAGATTGATGATCATCTGTTAGTTTTAATAGCAGAAGTGAAGATTGCAGTTTTGAGAAACTGACTTGAAATGGAGTGAGTGGAGTTTGGACTTTGGCAGGGTTGATAGTGAAAGATTCAAGTCATTTATCCTCATTCAGAATTGCTGGGCTGGGGGAGAAACTATTGAAAAGTTATTTTTCTTTCCATTAGAATTATGGCTTTGTTCACATGGAGGACAAGGAGGCAGCGGAAGAGGCGATCAAGAACCTGCACCATCACAAACTCCACGGGCTTCCAATCAATGTGGAAGCCAGTAAGAGCAAGGTGAAGACCTCGACCAAGCTGCACATCAGCAACATTGGTGGTGAATGCACGAACCAGGAGCTGCGGGCCAGGTTCGAGGAGTATGGACCTGTCATTGAGTGTGACGTTGTCAAGGACTACGCCTTTGTGCACATGGAGAGGGAGGAGGATGCCATGGAGGCCATCCGAGGGTTTGATGGCACTGAGTTTAAAGGTGAAAGAGCTGTGGGATAGTGGGGTTCGGGCTGCTGCACTGATCATATCTAGCATTTGTGGCTCTCCCCGTAAATGGCCGTGGTTGCATTTGGGGCAACGTGCGAAGAGTTAAAAATACGCTGAGCCATCCACCTACTGAATTAATTTAAAAAAAAGATTAGAATTGACATCTGAAGAGAAGGTACACATAACGAGAATATCCCGCAGGGTCCCAAGTCAATGGTTGCCATTGCCCTGCTCTGATGAATCGCTGGCCAGTGTATTAGTGAACATTTCTAACATTCATTCATAGAACAAAGGTGTCACAGACACAGTCAGCATTTCATTCCCATCCCTAGTTGCCCATGAAAAAGGTGGTGTGAACTGTTGCTGTTCACCACAGCAACATCGCTGGTGAAGGTAGTCCCATGGTTACACCCTGTCATGTCGAGGGTTATGGGGAGAAAGGAGGCAGCGATCAGCTAGGATTGAATGACTGCACGGAGTGAACTCGATGGGCCAAACGGCCTAATTCTACTCCTGTAACTTCTGAACTTGTGAAATTATTTTTTGATGAAGGACCCTCGAGGTGGCGGCGTTTCTGTTTGCCTGCTGCCGTTGTCCTTGGTTGGTGATGGGCGTTGTGAGTTTAGAAGGTGCTACTGGGAAAGATCTAGATAACCAAAAGTAAATGAACAACAAACATTTTTGTCCTATTTCACCCCCCCCCCCCCCCCTCCCCCTGTCCTGGAGTGATTGTCCCCTTAGTTGGTCCACATCTCATGATGGTGGGAACATTTCAGTCCCAACCTTGAATAGATTGTATAAAAATGCACGTCTTATCCTCGCAGTCGAGTACTGGCTAGTTGGCAAAAGTCACAGAGCTACTGGCTGGCCTAGAATTGATTCCTAACCAGAACTAGAAGACATGCATGGCTTATTCTATGGAACGGGAGGCTCTGATAACTCCCCACCCCCACCCCCAGATGTGAATTGAATAGTGTTTGAATAAATATACACTGATTGTTGCATTGACTTTAATTTCATTTTCTTATCTATTGGGTGAAGGGCGGAAACAATGTCACTTAGCATTCATTACCCAGTGCTGATTACCAGCGGATCTTGATAACAAACGAAGTGCCACGTCCCCACCTACTGCAAACAGCACTGTGTAGCCCTCCCGAGGTGAAACCCCCTTTACCCCCGTCATCGTGCATGTGCACGTGAAAGGTGATGCACTCTGTTAGGACCTCTGGCACGGGAAAACAAGGTAGGTGACATGTAGTTGTGTTTAAGAAGGAACTGCAGATGCTGGAAAATCGAAGGTAGACAAAAATGCTGGAGAAACTCAGCGGGTGAGGCAGCATCTATGGAGCGAAGGAAATAGGCAACGTTTCAGGTCTTCAGAAGGGATTCGACCCGAAACGTTGCCAATTTCCTTCACTCCATAGATGCTGCCGCACCCGCTGAGTTTCTCCAGCATTTTTGTCTACCTTAGGTGACATGTAAATCGCTGGCCAGTAGCCAGAAATGTGAATATTTGTAGAAAACTTGAGCTAGGAAGAGGCGTTGTTTAACATGGGGAGAACTCAGCAGTTTCCAGGAACAACGGCGCATGTCTCATTGTGCTTTAAGTGCTGAGGCTGCACTGTTGTTGCTACTTTTGCACAATGGTTCACGGACAGCTAGCCATATCTTGGCTCTTGATATGTCCTTGGGTGCACTTCCGTCTGCTGAGTCAACGGGAAACGCTCTCTTGGATGAGGATGCTGTCTTAGATTATGGATGTTTTTTGTGGACTGTAACATCTATACACTCAAAAGAGCTGATCTCGCACGATAGTTCTCCCAGTTATAGAGCAAGTGACATTCCGTCTCTGATTTCCCTCGCCCACGTTTCATTGGAAAAGGTTTCCCCATTCAGAATGCAGGACACTACAGTTTTACTCACAGAGAAACATTACAAAATAAAGTGTTGATTAGAACTTCCCTACGTACTCTGTGCAACGGGGTGGCGCGGCGGCAGAGTTGCTGCCGTACAGCGCCAGAGACCCGGGTTCGTTCCTGACTGCGGGTGCTTTCTGTACAGAGTTTGTACCTTCTCCCCGTGACCTGTGTGGGTTTCCTCTGAGATCTTCGGTTTCCAACCACGAGCAGGTTTGTCGGTTAATTGGCTTGGTGTCAATGTAAAATTGTCCCGAGTGTGTGTCGGATAGTGTTAATGTGCGGGGATTGCTGGTCAGCACGGTTTCGGTGGGCCGAAGGGCCTGTTTCATAGAAAAAATAGGTGCAGGAGTAGGCCATTCAGCCCTTCGAGCCTGTATCTCTAAACTAAACAGTCTGGAATTTTATTCAAATATCTGTGTGACCAAATGTAGTAATACTACACTGATCTCGCAATAAACTCAGCTGTAAATCTCTTCCCTTTGATTAAAGTTGGTCTGGTTTAAAGTTATATCTTTGTATTTTACCAACCTATGTTGATCATCTTTTGAATTACTGAGCCAATTGTGATAATCTTTTGAATTACTGAGCCAATTGCATGTCCAAAAGATATTATGGAATTTGAAAGAAGCTGGTTTCAAACAATTCTCGTTGCTCATTCAAAAACAGGCCATCTTTCGAGCATTTTTTGTCCTTTGAGCCTTTTTTTCTAGTTTGGTAGAAAATCTTTGGCCATTTGAGAACTTGGACTGCTGCCTCCCATGTGTGTGTAGCACCTTTGGTTCTCTGCCCCTCTTTCCTTCCAGTCAGCTTGTTGTTCTGACTGACATTTTATTTAAGAAGCGATATTCAACCAACGTTCTCTTTCATCAAAGTCCAGTGACTTTACTTTAGTTTAGTTTAGAGATACAGCGTAAAAACGGGCGCTTCAGCCGACTGGGTCCGCGCCGACCAGCGATCCCCGGGCCTTAAAGGGCCTGTCCCACTGTACGAGGTAATTCAAGAGCTCTCCCGAGTTTTCCCCTGATTCGAACTCGGAGAATGTCCGTAGCGGGTCCGTAGGAGTTCATGAATGTCTCCTAGCGGCTCGTACGAGTAAAAAGTAACCATTTTTTTCATCGCGAATATTTTTTTACTCGTGGACATTTTACACAGTGTTAAAAATACGTCACGAGTTTACCGTATTTCCCGAGTACCGACGAGACATCCACGGACTCCTACGGACCCGCTACGGACATTCTCCGAGTTCGAATCGGGAAAACTCGGGAGAATTACTCTTGAAATACCTCGTACAGTGAGACAGGCCTTTAACACTATCCTACACACACTGGGGACAATTTTTACATTTACCAAGCCAATTAACGTACAAACCTGCACGTCTTTAGAGTGAGGGAGGAAACCAAAGATCTCGGAGACAACCCACGCAGATCACGGGGAGAACGTACAAACTCCATACAGATCGAACCCGGGACTCCTGCGCTGCATTCGCTGCAAGGCAGCAAATCTACCGATGCGCCACCGCGACCAGATCCTCGATAGCCTAGTCTTGTATCTTGAAAAAAATGTTCCCCCTTGGGTTTTCCCATGTCGTTCAGTTTAGTTTATTGTCAGTGTACTGATGTACAGTGAAAAGCTTTTGTTGCCTGCTATCCAGTCAGTGCAAAGACAATACGTGATTACAATCGACCCATTTACAGTGTAGATACATGATAATGGAATAACGTTTAGTGCAAGGTAAAGTCAACAAAGTCCAAACAAGGATAGTCCGAGGGTCACCAATGAGGTAGATAGTAGCTCCACAAGGCTCTCTGGTAGCGGTAGGATGATTCAGTTGGTTGATAACTGCTTGGAAACAGATGACTATTGGTCTCCAGAGATTTCAGTCCTAACTGAAGCCCTGCTGCTCATGCCCATCCTGTTTGCATCTTGCAAGTTCCACCAGTTTCTTTTTTGAAGGGGAGAGAAAGCATGATCAGCTATATGACCGATTTGCAGCTGCCTTAACAAACATAAGACCTCAACTGTTTGCAGCTGAGATCTTTCTCTATGAAAAACTGAAAGGCAGCATGGGCCTTGTCGATTAACTTGATAAATTGCTGTGTGGCAAGTAGTGTGCTTGAGTTCAATGTTGCATCATTACATTCATTTCCATTCATCCTTATTTTTCTTGCTCTACAGCTTGTTGCACTGGTCATTTTTCTTTTCCCCTCTGTCTCGCCAAGAGAATCGCAAATTGCCAACACTGGTGTTCTGAAGTTCAGTGACGCAGTTGGTGGGGCGGGAGGGGCGAGGATTGAAGGAAGGTAACAAGGTCTCCTCTTGCGACCTTCCTGGTGGCGCAGCGGCACAGTTGCAGCGCCTGAAACCCGGGTTCGATCCCGACGACGGGTGCTTGTCTGTGCGGACTTTGTGTGTTCTCCCCGTGACTTGCGTGGGTTTTCTCCGAGATCTTCGCGGTTTCCCTCACTCTAAAGTCCCGCACTCACTCAACGTCCCCAAAAACGTACAGGTTTGTAGGTTAATTGGCATGGTATGTGCGGGGATCGCTGGTCAGTGCGGACTCAGTGGGCCGAAGGGCCTGTTTCCGCGCTGTATCTCTTATTGAAACATATAGGATTATTAAGGGTTTGGACACGCTAGAGGCAGAAAACATGTTCCTGATGTTGGGAGAGTCCAGAACCAGGGGCCACACTTTAAGAATAAGGGGTAGGCCATTTAGAATGGAGATAAGGAAAAACCTTTCCACCCAAGGAGTTGTGAATCTGTGGAATTCTCTGCCTCAGAAGGCGGTGGAGGCCAATTCTCTGGGTGCTTTCAAGAGAGAGTTAGATAGAGCTCTTAAAGATAGTGGAGTCAAGGGATATGGGGAGAAGGCCGGAACGGGGTACTGATTGTGGATGATCACAGTGAATGGCGGTGCTGGCTCGAAGGGCCGAGTGGCCTACTCCTGCACCTATTGTCAATTGACCATTTGACTCCCCTAAGACACGGTGACTGCCCTAGGTAGCAGTTATTATCATTAAATGTGGCCCCTGCCGAACTTTGCATGTGGATCCAACATGACCACGGCAAGTGAGCGCATTTGAAAAGATGTTATTGAGCAAACTCTTGCGTCTTGTTTTTAAAGGCAAACGGATCCATGTCCAGCTGTCGAGAAGTCGGCTCCGGACACAACCTGGGATGGGCGACAAAAACGGCTGTTTTCGGTGCGGTAAAGAGGGCCACTGGTCTAAAGAATGCCCCAAAGATCGCGTTGGTTTCGAAGGCGGATTCCCTTGCGACTACCCCCAACCCTACTCGGAGCGTCCGGCGTATGATGATCGGTATGGGATGGCTGAGCACTTCGAGGGCTATTTGCCAGAGCCATACACGCCAATGGGAGACCCCTACTATGACCGGCGGTCGACTCAGCTTCCACCGATAGGCACTGCCATGAGCGACTGCGTCCCTGGTGGCTTTGACCCCTATGGGAGGCACGCTGTGCCGCCTCCAAACCCTTCCTATTACAGCCGAGATAGGAGCCCTCTGCGTCGCAATCCCATGGCTTCCTCCAGCGCCGGATACGGGTATGAATACTCACACGTCTCCTCGGCTCCAATGTCCTCTAGTTCTCCGTATGACGGGCCCGGCTCAGCGGGGAACGCCTACATGGGCCGCATGCAGTACTCAATGTTCTGATCCGAAGGTGAGGCACTGTCGGCTTTCCAGCCGCAGGTGTGTGTGTCTGACGTTGCACAGATTTGGCTTACTCAGTGGCTAATGCGCAAAGGGCTGTAAGGGTTTCCTTACGTCCTGCCCAAGCCCCCCCCCCCCACACTCCATCAGTATTGTGTTTTTCCTTTTATCCCCGGGGTCAATTCCCTTATCTTGAGGGTTGGAGTGGGAAGCGGAGGTTGCTTGAAGCAGGAGCTTCTGGTCGCTGCCCTGAACTGCTGAACTTGCAGTAACTCCGGCTGACATTGGCATCAAAATGGGTTACAATGTCGGAGCCGGCCCTGCTGCACATTTCTTACAGTTGACGAGCGAACTGGAGGGGGTTGCAGCAGACGGCATCTATTTAAAGTATTTAAACTCAAGAGTATGGTCAAAGTCGGGGTTTGAGAAGGACTGGAAAGTATTGATCAGAAACCTAGTATAATACACAGTGACCTCCATGTTCATTTATGCTGCTAATAAACTCACAACCACAAAAATACTTTTTGCCAAAATTGGCAAAGAACTCAACCGTTTTGATTTTTTTCCTCTCTCTTTCTTTGTGCATTAGTCACTGGATATCTTCAAGTCTGTCTCTCACATGGCTCCTGGCCGCATGTGGGACAGGGTAATTGAGACGACTGCGTGTTTCAGGGCAGTCCGATCAGGCTGCTGACACGGAAAATTAAAAAAAAATAAAAATGATGTCCATGTGTGCTTTCTCTCTTTGTTTCTTGCAGGAGTGATATTTGTCCCTCGGCAACAGAGTGGGGTTTCCAAGTAAATCTTTGGGTTGTAAGGGATGTGTTCCGTCGCCTGGATGTTGATTGAGCAAAAGGTGTCTGGTGTGATGCGATAGCCCAGTCTTCCCTTTTAAATGAAAACAAAATACGTTGTGATTCTTGATCTGAACTCGTTTTCCTCCGCGGCGAGCAGAGACCAATCTTTCTGAATGTGTGGGAAAGAACTGCTGGTTTACACAGCACAAAATGCCGGAGTAACTCAGCGGGACAGGCAGCATCTCGGTGGCGAAGGAACGGGCGACGCTTCGGGTCGAGACCCTTCATCGGGCTGGCGTCGCGATCAGAAACATCACCCGTTCCTTCTCTCCAGAGATGCGGCCTGCCGCCGCTGAGTTGCTCCAGCATTTTGTGTCTTATCTCCAATCTTTCTGAAGCCTGGTCTTGTTCTCGCCATTTCCGTCGTGCTCTCTGTGCTAGTTAGAAGTATTTGCGCATCTGTGACTAGTTAGAAAGTATACTTTTTTTTTTTTTAGTTGTGCATTTCCTTGTATTAAAAGCTGAACAATAAATACCGGGAATTTCACCTTGAGTTTCTGGCTCTCTGTTGCTGTGTTGTGTTTGACCCCCTTTGCTTGTCTCCCTGTTTAATCGTTGTGTGAGATGGGCTGTATCATTCTTGCAGGATCGGTGGCATCTTCAGGCAATTCTCGTCAAGACCTGGACATCTGCCTTCACGGACTCTGGGGCCAAAAACTCAGCGCCTGCTTTGCATTTGATTCCTCAACCTCTCCCTACAGCTCCCACCCTCTAGTCCTGGCGACATCCTCGTCAATCTTTTCTGAAAAGAATTCACCCAGAGAGTTGTGAATCTGCGGAATTCTCTGCCACAGAAGGCAGCGGGGGCCAATTCACTGGATGCTTTCAAGAGACAGTAATGCCCCTGTCCCACTTTGGAAACCTGAACGGAAACCTCTGGAGACTTTGCGCCCCACCCAAGGTTTCCGTGCGGTTCCCGGAGGTTGCAGGTGGTTGCCGGAGGTTGCAGGTAGAGGAAGCAGGTAGGGAGTGACAAAAAACCTCCGGGAACCGCACGGAAACCTTGGGTGGGGCGCAAAGTCTCCAGAGGTTTCCGTTCAGGTTTCTTAAGTGGGACAGGGGCATTAGATGTAGCTATGAGGGCTGAAGGAATCAAGGGATATGGGGAGAAAGCAGGAACGGGGTACTGATTATGGATGAACAGCCCATGATCATATTGAATGGCGGTGCTGGCTCGAAGGGCCGAGTGGCCTTCTCCTGCACCTATTTTCCATGTTTCTATGTCTATGTTTCTATGTGTACTGAGGTACAGTGAAAAGCTTTTGTTGCGTGCTAACCAGTCAGCGGAAAGATGCTGCATAATTACAAACACAGCATAGTTGAAATCTCTCTAATTGAAATCTTAAATCCACCCCCCTCTACCAATAAAAATGTTGCCTGTCCTGCTATTTTCAGCCTATTCTGTTTTCATTTCAACTTTTTTAATTCCAGATTTAATGCAACTGCAGTTCTTGTGCCGCTAACACCAGATGGAGGTGTTGATCCAAGTGTTTTTGAAAGCACTTTCGTCTGTCAGATAGCACGACTTCAATAGAGTGGATCAGAGAGTCTCGTTGTTCTTGACCGTCTCATAAACTGGAGTTGCCTCTTAAACGGCCCCACAAAAATTTGTCTCTTATTTAGTTTTAAAGATACAGCATGGAAACAAGTTCCGTCGGGCCCACCAAGTCCGTGCCATCCAACAATTGCCCGCTCACATTAGTTTGACCTTACACCCGAGGGACATAGAAACATAGACAATAGGTGCAGGAGTAGGCCATTCGGCCCTTCGAGCCTGCACCGCCATTCAATATGATCGTGGCTGATCATCCAACTCAGTATCCTGTACCTGCCTTCGCTCCATACCCCCTGATCCCTTTAGCCACATCTAACTCCCTCTTAAATATAGCCAATGAACTGTGACCTCAACTACCTTCTGTGGCAGAGAATTCCACAGATTCACCACTCTCTGTGTGAAAAATGATTTTCTCACCTCGGTCCTAAAGGATTTCCCCCTTATCCTTAAACTGTGACCCCTTGTCCTGGACTTCCCCAACATCGGGAACAATATACAGAAGCCAGTTAACCTGCAAGCCTGCACTTGTGGGAGGAAACCGGAGCACCCGGAGAAAACCCACAGGGTGAACGTACAGACTCCGTTCAGACAGCACCTGTAGTCAGGATCGAACCCGGTTCTCTGGCTCTGAGGCAGCAACCCTACTGTTGCGCCACCCTGCCAGGCCCGAGAAACATATTTCCATTAGTTTCTTTATTTGTTGCTATTTTGGTTTCCATACTGTAAGCAAGCGCAGGATATTTGATTCATGTCTCAACAAATTCTGTATTCCGCGCAGTAATGTTTGTCAAATGGACAACGGCAAGACTGGAGTCAGAAATAGCTTCACTGCAAGGGTTGCGATTCTCTACTTCAAAGACTTTTAGTTTAGAGATACAGCGTGAAAACAGGCCCTTCGGCCCACCAAGTCCATGCCGACCAGCGATCACCCCTACACTCGCACTTAAACATAGAAAATAGGTGCAGGAGTAGGCCATTCGGCCCTTCGAGCCAGCACCACCATTCAATATGATCATGGCTGATCATCCAACTCAGTATCCTGTACCTGCCTTCTCTCCATAACCCCTGATCCCTTTAGCCACAAGGGCCACATCTAACTCCCTCTTAAACATAGCCAATGAACTGGCCTCAACTACCTTCTGGGGCAGAGAATTCCACAGATTCACCACTCTCTGTGTGAAAAATGTTTTTCTCATCTCGGTCCTAAAAGACTTCCCTCTTACCCTTAAACTGTGACCCCTAGTTCTGGACTTCCCCAACATCGGGAACAATCTTCCTGCATCTAGCCTGTCCAACCCCTTAAGAATTTTGTAAGTTTCTATAAGATCCCCCCTCAATCTTCTAAATTCTAGCGAGTACAAACCGAGTCTATCCAGTCTTTCTTCATATGAAAGTCCTGCCATCCCAGGAATCAGTCTGGTGAACCTTCTCTGTACTCCCTCTATGGCAAGAATGTCTTTCCTCAGATTAGGAGACCAAAACTGTACGCAATACTCCAGGTGTGGTCTCACCAAGACCCTTATGTGGGACCTTGTCGAAAGTCTTCTGAAAGTCCACACTTGTCTGTGTTTGGCCCATATTCCTTTAAACCTTACAATGGTGTCAAGAATAGCAACAGCAACAAAAATGAAGTGAGAATGAAATGAATGTTGAGAGAGTAAAAGCTGCTGGTATTGATAGATAAACCAATTAGGAAGGTAAATGAGATGTCAGAAGGTTTAGAGGAAAAGAAAAAAGAACTCTTGGTGAACCTCCATGTACCTTGCTACGGTTTTAGTTTCCATACAATGAGGAGACTTGACATGTTACCAGACACTCTTATCAAACCTCTACAGGTGAATGGTGGAGAGAGCATGCTAGCTAGTTGCATCTCTGCCTGATTTGTTTACTCAAATGGGGCCGGCCACGGTGGCGCAGCGGTAGAGATGCCGCCTTGCAGCGAATGCAGCGCCGGAGACCCGGGTTCGATCCCGACTACGGGTGCGTGTCTGTACGTTTTTCACTGTCCGAGATCCACGGTTTCCTCCCACGCTCCGAAGACGTGCAGGTTTGTAGGTTAATCGGTAAATGTAAAAATTGTCCCTAGTCTAGTGGGTGTAGGATAGTGTTAGTACGCGGGGATCGCTGATTGGCGCGCGCCCGGTGGTCCATAGAGCCTGTTTCCGCGCTGTATCTCTAAACTAAACTAAATGCCAAGAATGAAGGATGCCTGTGACTGCTACTCCTTGGGCACAAGTAAAGTATATCTGGCAAAGGTGTAGGGGGTCCTATATTATTCGAATATGAAGACAGCATCACAGTCTGAAGAAAAGGTCCCGACCCGAAACGTCGCCCATTCCTTCTCTCCAGAGATGCTGCCTGTCCCGCTGAGTGACTCCAGCATTTTGTGTCTACCTTCGATTTAAACCAGCATCTGCAGTTCTTTCCTACACATGTTTACATATTGTTTGGTCCATATTCCTTTAAACCTTACAATGGTGCACCTACAGCTCTTTCCTACACGTTTACATACAAACCCCTGTCCCACGGTACGAGTTCATTCACGGTAAGAGTTCTCCCAAGTTTGCCCCGATACGAACTCGGAGATTTACGGTAAAGGCCACTCGGGGCTCTCGTGGACATTTTTCAACATGTTGAAAAATCTTCACGAGTCTTCCCGTGCTTACCTGCCGTTAGCGAGTCTTCCCGAGTACCTGCCGTTAGCGTAACGAGCCGCTAAGAGACGTCCCCGAGCTCCGACGTACCCGCTACGTTCATTCTCCGTGCTTACCACAAGTTTGATTTTTTTTAAACTCGGGAGAGCTCTTGGAATGAACTCGTACCGTGGGACAGAGCTAGAAGAATTTCATTGTTTCATCTGGGATACATGACAGTAAAACAAGGACTTTGGAGAGAAGGCAGGAGAATGATCTCCTGAGGGAGAGGTAGATCAGCCATGATTGAATGGCGGTGTAAATTTGATGGGCCGAATGGCCTAATTCTGCTGCTATCACTTATGATCTTATGCTCTTGACTGTCCTCGATTCTGGGGAGGAAATAGACAACCATTTGTTTCCCAACCATTAATTTTATTCAACATTGTTAACATTACAGTGATAAGAACCGGGACAAACAGAGTTGGATACAGAACATTCGTCCCGTTGCAATGGATACGACATTAATCTCTTCATCTTACGCAGACTTAACAAACAAGGGCCAAAACATATTGGCCTACATCTCTGTTGATAACAAGATCCTGTTTAGTGCATTGGAATTACTTGATAGAATGATCTGCAATGCCATCTTAAATTATTTACAAGCTACTTCACAATTTGCGGCATGACCATTGACCTCCAATTTCAGGTAGTCCCTCTTTCCCCTCCCCTTCCCAGCTCTCCCGCAGCCCACTGTCTCCGCCTTTTCCTTTCTTCTTCCCACCCCCCCCCCCCCCATCCCCTCATCAGTCTGAAGAAGAGTCTCGACCTGAAACGTCACCCATTCCTTCGCTCAACAGATGCTGCCTCACCCGCTGAGTTTCTCCAGCATTTTTGTCTAATGACAAATTCAAGCATCATTTTTTGTTTTACTGCTCAAATTTGTTTGGATTACACCGTTTTTCTGTGTCATAGTAATAGTGTTATCGAGCAGGGAAACAGGCCCTTCGGCCCAACTTGCTACACGCCAACCAAGATGCTGGTTTAAACCGAAGAGAGACACAAAATGCTGGAGTAACACAGCCGGGACAGGCAGCATCTATGGATATGGAGAGAAGATGTTCCCATCTACACCAGTCTCTACCTGCTCACATCAGACTCAGGACCATATCCTTCCAAACCTTTCCTATCCATGTACCTGTCCACAGGTCTTTTATATATGCCCCTCTGACCGATCTCAACCTGATTGAGTCTGGAGAAGCGTCTCGACCCGAAACGTCGCCCATTTCTTTTTCCCTAGAGATGCTGCCTGACCCGCTGAGTCACTTCAGCATTTTGTGTCCACCTTCGGTCGCGACCTGTGTTCTCCAATCTTCAACAAGAAGTCTGAGATGTATGAGATTCACGTTATAGGAGTAGAATTAGGCCATTCGGCCCATCAAGTCCATTCCGCCATTCAATCGTGTCAGATCTCTGCCTCCGAATCCCATTTTCCTGCCTTCTCCCCGTAACCCTTGACACCCGTTCTAATCAAGAATTTGTCCATCTCTGCCTTGAAAATATCCATTGACTTGGCCTCCGTAAAGAATTCCACAGATTCACCACCCTCTGACTGAAGAAGTTCCTCCTCATCTCCTTTCTAAAAGAGCGCCCTTTAATTCTGAGGCTGTGCTCTCTGGTCCTAGACTCTCCCACCAGTGGAAACATCCTCTCCACATCCACTCTATCCAGGCCTTTCATTATTCTCTAAGTTTCAAAGAGGTCCCCTCTCAACCTTCTAAACAAGTAGAGGCCAAGTGCCGTCAAACGCTCATCATATGTTAACCCACTCATTCCTGGGATCATTCTTGTAAACCTCCTCTGGACCCTCTCCAGAGCCTGCACATCCTTCCTCAGATAAGGGGACCAAAATTTGCTCACTGTACTCCAAATGTGGCCTGACCAGCGCCTTATGGAGCCTCATCATTACATCCCCGTTGCTGTATTCCAATCCTCGTGATATAAATGCTAGCGTTGCATTTGCCTTCCGAAATCATGGTATTTTAAAAATCAAGGATCATTGCGGGATTGGCCAGTTCTCAACACTACCTAAGCCTGCCCACGTTTAATACTTATCCCCAACATGTGTAGGAGGAACATTAAGATAAAACACTAGTGCACAACTATCAAAATAACAGGTGGTTAGCGGAGGATTAGAGTCATAGAGTGGAAAAAGGCCCAACTTGCCCACACCGGCCTACATGTCCCACCTCCCCGCGCTTGGCCCATATCCCTCCAAACCTGTCCAATCCATGCACCTGTCTAACTGCTTCTTAAACGATGGGATAGTCCCAGCCTCAACTACCTCCTCTGGCAGCTCGTTCCATACACCCACCACCCTCTGTGTGAAGAAGTTACCCCTTGGATTCCTATTCAATCTTTTCCCCTTCACCTTGAACCTATGTCCTCTGGTCCTCGATTCCCCTACTCTGGGCAAGAGATTCTGTGCGTCTACCCGATTTATTCCTCTCATGATATTATACACCTCGAAAAGATCACCCCTCATCCTCCTGCGCTCCAAGGAATAGAGACTCAGCCTGCTCAACCTCTCCCTGTAGCTCACACCCTCGAGTCCTCCTGGCAACATCCTCGTAAATCTTCTCCGAACCCCTTCAAGCTTGACAACATCTTTCCTACAACACGGAACTTGCCCTGAACTGAACACAATACTCTAAATGCGGTCTTATACATGACCTCCCAATTCTGGACGACATGACCTCCCAACTCTGGACAACATGACCTCCCAACTCTGGACAACATGACCTCCCAACTCGGCGACATGACCTCCCAACTCGGCGACATGACCTCCCAACTCTGGGCCACATGACCTCCCAATTCTGGACGACATGACCTCCGAACTCTGGGCGACATGATCTCCTAACTCTGGACAACATGACCTCCCAACTCTGGACCACATGACCTCCCAACTCTGGCCGATGTTTCGGGTCGGCAGTCATTCGGACACGGGCAGCACGGTGGTCCGGCACTCCATGGCCGCCGTGCTCTTGTCCTGGGCGCGGCCGTGAAGCAGAGCCCGTTGCCGCCGCCGCTGCCGCCGCCGCCCGTACCTGACGGCGTCGTTCTTCACCGCCACGAAGAAGACGGTGTTGACGATGCTGTTGCTCAGCGCCGCGCACTTCACCGCGTAGTAGACGGTGACCGCGTGGCGCTCCCTCAGCAGCACGGCGGGGAAGAAATCCCGCACCAGGCCATAGGCGTAGTACGGGGCCCAGCACAGGACGTAGGCCATCAGCACGCCCACCAGCACCAGGACCGTCTTCCTCCGCGCCCTCAGCCTCTGGCGCACCTGGCTAGTCTGGACGCCGGGCACCATTTTGAACCACAGCTCCCTGCTGATGTGCAGGTAGCACACGGACATGGTGGCCACGGGGGCGACGAACTCCAGCAGGAAGAGCGAGAGGAAGTAGGCCCTGTAGTAGAGAACCTTGCCCGCCGGCCAGATCTGCCCGCAGAATATCTTGCCCTCGCCGGGCAGAGCTTCGAAGTCAAAGTCGGTCGCGGTGGTGAAGAAGGCCGAGGGGATGGAGACCACCACCGACACGGCCCACACGGCAAACAGGACGCAGTAGGCCGTCCGAAACTTCATGCGGGGCCTCAATGGGTGTACGATCACCAAGTACCTGCGGACACAGGTTTGAGTTGGAGTTCAGTTCACGTTAGATGTGGAGAGGATGTTTCCACCAGTCATAGAGTGATACAGTGTGGAAACAGGCCCTTCGGCCCAACTTGCCCACGCCGGCCAACATGTCCCAGCTATACTAGTCCCTCATAGGGTCATAGAGTGATACAGTGTGGAAACAGGCCCTTCGGCCCAACTTGCCCACGCCGGCCAACATATCCCAGCTACACATAGCATCATACAGTGATACAGTGTGGAAACAGGCCCTTCGGCCCAACTTGCCCACGCCGGCCAACATATCCCAGCTACGCTAGTCCCACCTGTGCACGTTTGGCCCATATCCCTCCAAACCTGCCGTATCCATGTACCTGTCCAACTGTTTCTTAAAGGTAGCCAAAAAGCTGGGAGAAACTCAGCGGGTGAGGCAGCATCTATGGAGCGAAGGAATGGGTCGAGACTGAAGAAGGGTTTCGCCACGAAAAGTCACCCATTCCTTCGCTCCATAGATGCTGCCTCACCCGCTGAGTTTCTCCCAGCTTTTTGTCCACCTTCGATTTTTCCAGCATCTGCAGTTCCTTCTTAATCAACTGTTTCTTAAACGTTGGGAGAATCCCAACCTCAACTACCTCCTCTAGCAGCTTGTTCCGTACACCCACCGCCCTTTGTGTGTGAGAGTGGGAGAGAATGGGATCAGAGGTCATGGTCTCAGAATTAAAGGACGTTCCTTTAGGAAGAATCTCTCCAGTCGGACGGCTGTGAATCTGTAAAATTCATTGCCACAGTAGACTGTGGAGGCCAAGTCTAAGGATATTTTTATGGCAGAGATAGATAGACAATAGGTGGCCCTTCGAGCCAGCACCGCCATTCAATGTGATCATGGCTGATCATCCCCAATCAGTACCCAGTTCCTGCCTTCTCCCCATATCCCCTGACTCCGCTATCTTCAAGAGCCCTATCTAGCTCTCTCTTGAAAGTATCCAGAGAACCGGCCTCCACCGCCCTCTGAGGCAGTGAATTCCACAGACTCACAACTCTCTGTGAGAAAAAGTGTTTCCTCATCTCCGTTCTAAATGGCTTACCCCTTATTCTTAAACTGTGCGTGGCCCCTGGTTCTGGACTCCCCCAACATCGGGAACATGTTTCCTGCCTCTAGCGTGTCCAAACCCTTAATAATTTCAATAAGATAGTTTATCGATTAGTACGGGTGTCGGGGGATATGGGGAGAAGGCAGGCACGGGTTATTGATTTGGGATGATCAGCCATGATCACAATGAATGGCGGTGCTGGCTTGAAGTGCCGAATGGCCTCCTCCTGCACCTATTTTCTATGTTTCTATGAGAATGGGGTTGGGAGGGAAAGACAGATCAGCCATGATTGAACGGCGGAGTCGACGTGATGGGCCGAAGGGCCTAATTCTGCTGCTATCACTCCGAGCGGGAGTACAGAGAAGGTTCACCAGACTGCTTCCTGGGATGGCAGGACTTTTATATGAAGAAAGACTGGATAGACTCGGCTTGTACTCGCTAGAATTTAGAAGATTGAGGGGGGATCTTATAGAAACGTACAAAATTCTTAAGGGGTTGGACAGGCTAGATGCAGGAAGATTGTTCCCGATGTTGGGGAAGTCCAGGACAAGGGGTCACAGTTTAAGGATAAGGGGGAAGTCTTTTAGGACCGAGATGAGATTTTTTTTTCACACACAGAGTGGTGAATCTCTGGAACTCTCTGCCACAGAAGGTAGTTGAGGCCAGTTCATTGGCTATATTTAAGAGGGAGTTAGATGTGGCCCTTGTGGCTAAAGGGATCAGGGGGTATGGAGAGAAGGCAGGTACAGGATACTGAGTTGGATGATCAGCCATGATCATATTGAACGGCGGTGCAGGCTCGAAGGGCCGAAAGGCCTACTCCTGCACCTATTTTCTATGTTTCTATGACACCCAAGATCGTAGAAAGAGACAAAAAGGAAACAAACGGGGGAAGGTCTCACCTGTCGACCGCGATGACTAGGAGTGCGTTGGTTGAGACGTAGAGGGAGACCATCCGGAGATAATTCACCGCGGAGCAGAGGACCTGCCCAAAGTTCCAGGAGAGCCCCCTGACCACGTAATAGTCCATCTCGAACGGGCAGCACACCACGGCCACCACCAAGTCCGAGACTGCCAGGTTGACGATGAGGAGGTTGGTGATGCTCCTCAGGCTCTTGTACCTGGCCAGTGCCGCCACGAAGAGGAGATTGCCGGCACCGCACACCAGCATGATGCAGACCAGGACCACGCCGATCACCGCCCTGGCACGGTAGATCGTGTCCTCCTCTCCCCCGCCCCCCGCCACCGGGTCAGCAGACCAGGCGTACTGGTCGTATTCGCAGCTCCCGTTCCAGGAGGGGTTGGCGTCTTCCCACCGTGCCGCGCCATAACGAGAGAGGTTCCTGCAAAGATCCGCCATGGCCGACCCTCGTCTCTTTCCCAGTTCGCTTTCAGTTTCACTCTCGTCTCGCCAAACGAAGTACAGCGACAATCCAGCGCGCCGTATGGTATTGGGAAGCAAAGTCTTGACTATCTGCGAAACTGAGCAAGCTGGAGATATCGTCTATGGTCTATTAATTAATGAATATACTTCATTTTGGACTCGAGGTCCAGACAATACATAAAAATACATTGCGTATAAAAACATCATAAAATACTTATAAAATCTTAGTATATCTATCTATATCTATTCTATATTCTATTTAATATTAAAACTCTGTGGCTGCTGGTTGGCTGGCTGTGTTTCTGCCTGACTTGTGGGTGCCAGCCTTTGATTCGTTGCTACGCCAACACCAGACCCACAAACGCCCAGAATTTTTCCATTTCGGTAGAGATTTCACTTTTCATTCCAAGTATCCACTCCTGATTACATTTTGTCGTGTTTATGCACACATTTTTAATAAAATCCTTCTCCCCCTCAACTCACTCATTTTGTCGCCTCCTGCTGGCCAGCGACCATAACGGCTGCTGGCGCCCGCATCTCGCCTCAAAGACGCCATTTAAGAACAGCCGCACTGCTGAGTGCTGGAATCTTATGTTCGGGAAAGGCTTGAGTTGGAGGACCACGTCTCCCGTGGGGGCTACGGGTAGGGAACGGGTGCGTTGGGGGAGCAGACCCAACGGGTCTGCACTTGGTCTAGTCACTTATAAAAGCATCATAAATTATATATTAAAAAAAAACAATACATGAATTAAAATGCAGAATAATGGGGATGTCGGAGACCTTACATTTGGAGAAAATTAGATTTGTCTTAAATGCCAAACCAGAATTATTTACTAGAATATGGTCTCCATTTATAGATTATTTGAAGGAATAGATTGGACCAGCGCGGAGGCCGGACTGAAGCCTGAACCCAGGACTAGATGAATAGTTGTGTTCTCCTAAGTTGTATTATTGACAGTTTATCCAATTTCCAGCTTCAGGTTCCTGGGGGTCAACATCTCCGATGACCTCTCTTGGACCCACAATACCTCAACACTGGTCAAGAAGGCTCACCAGCGTCTCTTCTTCCTGAGGAGACTGAAGAAGGTCCATCTGTCTCCTCAGATCCTGGTGAACTTCTACCGCTGCACCATCGAGAGCATCCTTACCAACTGTATCACAGCATGGTACGGCAACTGCTCTGTCTCCGACCATAAAGCACTGCAGAGGGTGGTGAAATCGGCCCAACGCATCACCGGTTCCTCCATTGAGTCTGTCCAAAGCAAGCGATGTCTGCGGAGGGCGCTCAGCATCGCCAAGGACTGCTCTCACCCCAACCACAGACTGTTTACCCTCCTACCATCCGGGAGGCGCTACAGGTCTCTCCGTTGCCGGACCAGCAGGTCCAGGAACAGCTTCTTCCCGGCGGCTGTTACACTACTTAACTCTGTACCTCGATGACTGCCAATCACCCCCACCTCCCCGGACACTCATACCCCCAGAGAAAATTGCACCACGACAACTGTATGTTTATTGCTCATATTCTATGTCGCTCTTCTAGGGAGATACTAACTGCATTTCATTGTCTCTGTACTGTTCACGGCACAATGACAATAACCGTTTGAATCTGAATCTGAATCTGTATTTTTCTAATTTCTTTCTTTCTATATTTTTTCTATCTATAAATATAAATAGATAATTAGAGGCAATGTTAAGATGTAACCGATAAAGGAGAATCCCAGCTACTTTGGTGACTGGGTCCCTGGAAGCCTGGATATTTAATATGTAACCATTAAACAAAGTCTGTATTGGTTTTGGACTATGATATGCGGATCACATCCCGGAGGTTGCAGGTGGTTGCCGGAGGTTGCAGGTAGTGGAAGCAGGTAGGGAGACTGACAAAAACCTCCGGGAACCGCACGGAAACCTCGGGTGGGGCGCAAAGTCTCCAGAGGTTTCCGTTCAGGTTTCCTCAGTGGGACAGGGGCATAAGGAAGGAGTTAAGGAGGAATTTCTTTAGCCAGAGGGTGGTGGATCTGTGGAATTCTTTGCCACAGACAGCTGTGGAGGCCACAAGTCAGTGGATATATTTAAGGCAGAGGTAGATAGATTCTTGATTTGTGCGGGTGTCAGAGATTATGGGGAGAAGACCTCTCATTAAAGTAATTCCTCCTCATCTCCTTCCTAAAGAGCATCCTTTAATTCTGAGGCTGCGACCTCTGGTCCTAGACTCTCCCACTAGTGGAAACATCCTCTCCACATTCAATGCCTCGAATAAAAATGTATTAAAAATAAAAATAATAAAATCCAGAATAAAAAAGAAAGATCAGGTGTTCTGCAACAGGACAGTGATCCCAGTATCTTCACAACTGGGATTCGTAGCGTGTAGTGCTAAACCTTAAGTTTGATGTCGGAGCTCTGAAAAAAAGTATTTCGCTGCCTGACTTCTTAAAAGGACATCGAAACAGCTGAGCAAGTCATCAAATGAGTTAATCCATCCAGCAATGAGTGGGTTAACCTCTGATGAGCGTTTGTCGGCAGTGGGCCTGTACTCGCTGGAGTTTGGAAGAATGAGGTGGGGGGACCTCATTGAAACGCACAGAATAGTGAAAGGCCTGGATAGAGTGGATGTGGAGAGGATGTTTCCACTAGTGGGAGAGTCTTGGACTAGAGGTCACAGCCACAGAATTAAAGGAAGGGAGACAAAAATGCTGGAGAGACTCAGTTGTCAAGGCAGCATCTATGGAGCGAAGGAAATAGGCCGAAACCCTTCTTCAGAATTAAAGGACGTTCCTTAATGCCCCTGTCCCACTTAGGAAACCTGAACGGAAACCTCTGGAGACTTTGCGCCCCACCCAAGGTTTCCGTGCGGTTCCCGGAGGTTGCAGGTGGTTGCCGGAGGTTGCAGGTAGTGGAAGCAGGTAGGGAGACTGACAAAAACCTCCGGGAACCGCACGGAAACCTCGGGTGGGGCGCAAAGTCTCCAGAGGTTTCCGTTCAGGTTTCCTCAGTGGGACAGGGGCATAAGGAAGGAGTTAAGGAGGAATTTCTTTAGCCAGGGTGAATCTGCGGAATTCTTTGCCACAGACCGCTGTGGAGGCCACAAGTCAGTGGATATATTTAAGGCAGGGGTAGATAGATTCTTGATTGGCACGGGTGTCAGAGGTCGTGTGGGAGAAGGCAGGAGAATGGGGTTAGGAGGGAGAGATAGATCAGCCGTGATTGAATGGCGGAGTAGACTCGATGGGCCGAATGGCCTAATTCTGCTCCTATGACCGAATTCTTAGGTTGGACACAATAAAAGCCGAGTCGCTCAAGCGGGTCGGTCAAGTCTTACCTTCCTTCCAGCAAGAAGTGGTGGAATAATATTCTCAGCTGCTGCAGGCAGCAGAGGTAGACTTTGTCTCAGTTGCTGGGAGGTTTCCCTGATCCATTGAGAAACAACGTCTATAGACCAGTCCGGAGAAGGGTCTCGACCCGAAAAAGCCTTCCCCAACCCCTCTCCCCGGAGATGCAGCCTGACCCGCTGAGTTACTCCAGCATTTTGTGTCGACCTGCAGAAGTTAAAAAAAATCAAAGCTAGCGGCTTCGTTAATCAATTGCTTCTGAATAGCCCACAAACAAACATGCCTCTCCAAACCTGCGTCTGTCCACAGAGCTCTGGTGCTGAAATGCTCCCCTCTGCAGTCATCAAATGATTGGGGGGAGGTGAGAATTTCTTTCACAGTGCCTGGAGTTAAATTTCTCTCCCTATCTTGTGTCTTCCCCCCCTCTCCCCTGACTCACAACCTGAAGACTCTGTCTGGACCCATTCCTTCTCTCCAGAGATGCTGTCTGTCCAACTGAGTTACTCCAGCATTTTGTGTAGACCTACCTAAAATTTCCTGCTGGTTTGCGATGTAATCTCCTGTTCACCCTGCCCTTGTTCCAGAGAACTCTCTCTCTCTCTCTCTGTCTCACTGTGTGACTGCCTCTGTGGCTCAGACGATGATCATTGAGCTGGTTTGACAGCCCTCTGATTGACTCAAGCACGAAACACAACCTCGTCTTAAAGGAGAAGTCCACACTTTTGATTTAAAGGCCACACACACACACACACACAACTCATAATCCTTTGGTTCCAAGGCTTTCAGCACTCAAAAAACACACACATACACACAGACAATTGTGTAAGGAGGAACTGCAGATGCTGGTTTAAACTGAAGATGGACACAAAAAGCTGGAGTAACTCAGCGGGACAGGCAGCATCTCTGGAGAGAAGAAATGGGTGACGTTTCGGGGCGAGACCCTTCTTCACACTGAGACTTAGTTTAAGAAGGAACTGCAGATGCTGGAAAATCGAATGTAGACAAAAATGCTGGAGAAACTCAGCGGGTGCAGCAGCATCTATGGAGCGAAGGAAATAATAATAATAATAATAAATTTTATTTATGGGGGCCTTTCAAGAGTCTCAAGGACACCTTACAAAAATTGAGCATGTAGAGGAAAAACATGTAAGGGGAATGAAATAAATAGTAGAGACATGACTAGTACACAAAGTAAAGACAGAATTCAATACAAAACACAGTATGAGGCAATTAATGCACAGATGAAAAGGGACGGGGACGTGGGGCTAAGGATAGGCAGAGGTGAAGAGGTGGCGTTTCGAGGTGAAGAAATAGGCGACGTTTCGGGTCGAAACCCTTCTTCAGACTTAGTTTAGTTTAGTTTAGAGATACAGCGCGGAAACAGGCCCTTCGGCCCACCGAGTCCGCGTCGACCAGCGATCCCCGCACACTAACATTATCCTACACACACACACACACACACACACACACACACACACACACACACACACACATACACACAAACACACACACACATACGCACACAGACACACACACACATACACACACACACACACACACACACACACACACACACACACACACACACACACACACACACACTACACACACACACACACACTACACACACACACACACCACACACACACACACACACACACTACACACACACACACACACACACTACACACACACACTACACACACACATACACACACACACACACACACACACACACACACACACACACGGGATAATTTGCAATTAATTACCAAAGTCAATCAACTTACAAACCTGAGATGGACACAAAATGCTGGAGTAACTCAACGGGACAGGCAGCATCTCTGGGGAGAAGGAATGAACTTACAAGCCTGTAGGTCTTTGGAATGTGGGAGGAAACCGGAGCTCCCGGAGAAACCCACGCAGGTCACAGGGAGAATGTGCAAACTCAGTACAGACAAGCACCATAGTCAGGATCGAACTCGAGTCCCTGGCGCTGTGAGGCAGTAACTCTACCGCTGCGCCACCGTGCCGCGCTATTTAGTGCCTTTCAGCAATAAGCTGTGAACAAGCTAAGGTGGCGCATCAGTAGAGTCGCTGCCTTACAGCGAATGCAGCGCCGGAGACCCGGGTTTGATCCCGACCACAGGTGCTGTCTGTACGGAGTTTGTGTACGTTCTCCCCCGTGACCTGCGTGGGTTTTCTCCGAAATCTTCTGTTTCCTCCCACACTCATGGAAACAGAGAAAATAGGTGCAGAAGGAGGCCATTCGGCCCTTCGAGCCAGCACCGCCATTCTTTGTGATCATGGCTGATCGTCCCCAATCAATAACCCGTGCCTGCCTTCTCCCCATATCCCCTGACTCCACTAGCCCCTAGAGCTCCATCTAACTCTCTCTTAAATCCATCCAGTGATTTGGCCTCCACAATGATTTGAATTCCACAAACTCACAACTCTCTGGGTGAAAAAGTTTCTTCTTACCTCCAAGGACGTACAGGTTTGTAGGTTCATTGGCTGGGTATAAAAGTTGTCCCTAGTGTGTGTGTGTGTAGGGTAGTGTTAGTGTGTGCGGGGATCGCTGGTCGGTGCAGACTCTGTGGGCCGAAGGGCCTGTTTCCGTGCTGTTTCTCCAAACTAAAGATAGGCACAAAAATGCTGGAGTGACTCAGCGGGACGGGCAGCATCTCCGGAGAGAAGGAATGGGTGACGTTCTGGGTCGAGACCCTTCTTCAGACTCGACCCGAAACCTCACATAGAAACATAGAAAATAGGTGCAGGAGTAGGCCATTCAACCCTTCGAGCCTGCACTGCCATTCAATATGATCATGGCTGATCATCCAACTCAGTATCCCATCCCTGCCTTCTCTCCATACCCCCTGATCCCTTTAGCCACAAGGGCCACATCTAACTCCCTCTTAAATATAGCCAATGAACTGTGGCCTCAACTACCTTCTGTGGGAGAGAGTTCCCTTTCCTTGCTTGTCCCGCTGAGTTACTCCAGCATTTTTGCGTCTACCTTTGGTTTAAACCAGCATCTGCAGTTCCTTCCTAAACTAAACTAAACTAAAGATGAAGGTTGGTTTTATTCCACTGATGATGGACAAAAACAACTCTTCAGAGAGTTGACAGATCAAAGGAAGGCATTGTTCGAAGAGGAATAGTTAGGGGGGAGGGCTTCTCTTCAGCATCTGCCTTTCATCTAAAACTATTACCGGCCTTGCTTTCAGTGTAGAAGGGCTCTTGAGACTTCACTCGAAGGCCTGGCTAAGAGGCGGCGTCAGAAGCAGGTGAACCAAGATGCATTTTACCCAAGAGACTAGCTAGGCTGGAAGGGTGAAATCTCGATAATTGAACCAAAACCCTTGCTTTGATCAACTAAGTGTTGATGCTACCTCAGTCATTCATTCACCAGCAAGTGGTGTGAAAGCTGAAGCCATCACGCCTTCCACACACACACAATCAAGTTCCAAGGCCTTTCGTCAGAGGGTGGTGAATCCGCGGAGGTCTTTGCCACAGGAGGCTGCGGAGGCCAAGTCTGTGGATATTTTTAAGGCAGGGATTGATGTGCCTGGATCGCTGGTCGGTGCGGACTCGGTGGGCCGAAGGGCCTGTTTCCGTTCTGTATCTCTAAACTACGCGAATGGTGGCTAATCTTCCTCAAGAAGGCCTCTTCAGCCCATCAAGTCTACTCCGCCATTCAATCACGGCGGTCTTTATCGGGACGACAGATGGCACAATGGGCTATGTGTTCGGCTGGCAACCGGAAGGTAGCCGGTTCGAATCCCGCTTGGAGTGCATACTGTCGTTGTGTCCTTGGGCAAGACACTTCACCCACCTTTGCCTGTGTGTGAATGTGCGTGAATGTGTGTGAGTGATTGGTGGTGGTCGGAGGGGCCGTAGGCGCAGATTGGCAGCCACGCTTCCGTCAGTCTGCCCCAGGGCAGCTGTGGCTACAGAAGTAGCTTACCACCACCGAGTGTGACTGAGGAGTGAATGAATAATGCGATGTAAAGCGCCTTGAGTATTAGAAAGGCGCTATATAAATCCCATCCATTATTATAATTATTATATCTCTCCTAACCCCATTCTCCCCGTAACCCCTGACACCGGCACTAATCAAGAATCTATCTATCTCTGCCTTAAAACTATCCACTGACTTGTGGCCTCCACAGCCGTCTGTGGCAAAGAATTCCACAGATTCACCACCCTCTGACTAAAGAAATTCCTCCTCATCTCCTACCTGAAGGAACGTCCTTTAATTCTGAGGCTGTGACCTCTAATCCTAGACTCTCTCACTCGTGGAAACATCCTCTCCACATCCACGCCTTTCACTGTTCGGTAAGTTTCAATGAGGTTTCCTCCCCCACCTTCTAAACTCCAGCGAGTGCAGGCCCAGCGCGGTCAAACGCTCATCGTACGTTAACCCGCTCGTTCCCGGGACCGTTCTAGAAAAACCTCCTCTGGGCCCTCTCCAGCGCCAGCGCGTCCTTCCTCAGATACGGGGACCCAAAAATGCTCGAAAAATAAAGGTCACTCCTTCCTGGAATATTTAGTAGAATGTTGCCTGGGTTTCAACAACTAAGTTACAGAGATAGGTTGAATAAGTTAGGTCTTTATTCTTTGGAGCGCAGAAGGTTAAGGGGGGACTTGATAGAGGTCTTTAAAATGATGAGAGGGATAGACAGGGTTGATGTGGATCAGCTTTTCCCTTTGAGAATAGGGAAGATTCAAACAAGAGGACATGACTTCAGAATTAAGGGACAGAAGTTTAGGGGTAACATGAGGGGGAACTTCTTTACTCAGAGAGTGGTAGCGGTGTGGAATGAGCTTCCAGTGGAAGTGGTGGCGGCAGGTTCGTTGGTATCATTTAAAAATAAATTGGATAGGCATATGGATGAGAAGGGAATGGAGGGTTATGGTATGAGTGCAGGCAGGTGGGACTAAGGGAAAAAGGTTGTTCGGCACGGACTTGTAGGGCCGAGATGGCCTGTTTCCGTGCTGTAATTGTTATATGGTTCTATGGTTATTTCTCCAATATTCTGCACGCAGGCTGTCTTTTGGCCGAGAGGATCCAATTTATCCGTTGAGATCTCGACGAGGGTTCTGATCTAAATCATTTGCTGGGAATTCTGCTGTGATTTAGCGTGCCGAGATGCCTATTCCATAGCGGAGTCAGGGGATATGGGGAGAAGGCAGGAACGGGGTACTGATTGGGGATGATCAGCCATGATCACATTGAATGGCGGTGCTGGCTCGAAGGGCCGAATGGCCTACTCCTGTACCTATTATCTATTGTCCATAACACCAGCCGTCACATTTAATCTTGTCCTATAGAGATATTTTTCTCGACCCCGCTCTCCACTCTCATCCGAGATTTTCATTTTCACTGTCTGATTCGCAAAATCTTTGATAATATGGTACTGACTTCAAGGCACCCCCTCCCTGTCTGATCATGTCTGCAGACTTAAAATTAAAGGAGGGTCTCGACCCGAAACGTCGCCTATTCCTTCGCTCCATAGATGCTGCCTCACCCGCTGAGTTTCTCCAGCATTTTTGTCCACCTACTGATTTTGGATGATCAGCCTTGATCATATTGAATGGCGGTGCTGGCTCGAAGGGCCGAATGGCCTCCTCCTGCCCCTATTTTCCATGTTTCTATGTCCCACACCCTCACAATCCTAGAAACCACACTGCTGGGATGGGTTTGAGTCTAAGAAATAGCAGAGTTCCACAAACACTGATGCGAGCTAGTCTATAGGTCTCTAGTTAATAGTTTTGATGTAGAGTGTGGTACAAATGAGGACATTAATAGGGATAATGCAGGAATAATGGGAGCATTATAAATGGGCAGGGATAAATGCAAGGGCCAGCAAGCGAGCGGGCAAGATCATCTCTGACCCCTCTCACCCTGGCCACAAACTCTTTGAATCACTTCCCTCTGGAAGGCGACTCCGGACTGTCATGGCTGCCACAGCCAGACATAAACACAGCTTTTTATCCACGAGTAGTAGCTCTACTCAACAACCAAAAAGACTGTAAATACACTTGTCCGAAACAATGGTTATCAAGATGCCGTTGACGAAAGTTGACGCATAATTCTTAATCTTATTATTTTTGTGGAATAGCATTTAAATTGTCAATTAAAAACATATTTTCTTGTTCCGAGGCATTTCTTCCAAGTCAACAATGATTTGCCTCCACTTCAGCTCTGAGATGGATCAGAATGGGCACAAAATGCTGGAGTAACTCAGCAGGACAGGCAGAGTCCCTGGAGAACATGGATAGGTGACCTTGCTGGACTGTGGGGTTTAAACCGGCACCTGCAGTTCCTTCCTACATATTAATCTGTTCTTGCTTCAAGCTTTCCCGTGAGGTCCATTAGTGTGGCACGGTGGCGCAGCGGTAGAGTTGCTGCCTCACAGCGCCAGAGACCCGGGTGCTTGTCTGAATGTTCTCCCCACGATAACTCACATTTCTGCAGCTGTACAGGGCCCTAGTGAGACCACACCTGGAGTATTGTGTGCAGTTCTGGTCCCCTAATTTGAGGAAGGACATTCTTGCTATTGAGGGAGTGCAGCGTAGGTTTACAAGGTTAATCCCCGGGATGGCGGGACTGTCATATGCTGAGAGAATGGAGCGGCTGGGCTTGTACACTCTGGAATTCAGAAGGATGAGAGGATATCCTATTGAAACAAATAAGATTTTTAAGGGTTTGGACACGCTAGAGGCAGGAAACATGTTCCCGATGTTGGGGGAAGTCCAGAACCAGGGGCCACACACACACAGTTTAAGAATAAGGGGTAAGCCATTTAGAATGGAGACGAGGAAACACTTTTTCTCACAGAGAGTTGTGAGTGTGGAATTCTCTGCCTCAGAGGGCGGTGGAGGCCGGTTCTCTGGATACTTTCAAGAGAGAGCTAGATAGGGCTCTTAAAGATAGCGGAGTCAGGGGATATGGGGAGAAGGCAGGAACTGGGTACTGATTGGGGATGATCAGCCATGATCACATTGAATGGCGGTGCTGGCTCGAAGGGCCGAATGGCAATAGACAATAGACAATAGGTGCAGGAGTAGGCCATTTGGCCTACTCCTGCACCTATTGTCTATTGTCTAATTTCACTGTACCTTAATTGGTACATGTGACAATTTGATTGAATCTTGAATCTTGAACTGCGTGGGTTTTCTCCGGGTGCACTGGTTTCATTCCACATCCCCAAAGGTTTGTGGGCTAATTGGCTCGGTACAAGAGTAAATTGTGGGATTTCTGTGGCACTGTAAGGCAGCAACTTGATCGCTGGGGGCCACCCCAGGGGTTCAGCAATCCCTCCCGCAGTTGTCGAACGATATCCATTGTTGGCCGAAAGAACGCAATGTGTAACGTTAAAATATTTTCCTTACCAGTTGATTCTTGTTTGAAGTTTGCTTCTGAATGGTGAACAGTCCTCTCGTGGGAAGTTCGACACCAAGCAAGGACAAGAAAGCCGATGGGTCAGCAGATCCTGAATGTGAGGAAAAAGCGGCAAAGTGCTGGAGGAACTCGTTGGCCGTGCATCCCTGGAGGGAATGGGCAGATGCTATTGAGGGAGTGAGGCGTAGGTTCACCAGGTTAATTCCCGGGATGGCGGGACTGACATCTGTTGAAAGAATGGAGCCGCTGGGTCTTGCATGCACTGGAATTTAGAAGGATGAGATGGGATCTTATTGAAACAGAATCCCTTATTAAGGGATTGGACACGCTAGAGGCAGGAAACTATGCAGGTCACAGTGGCGCAGCGGTAGAGTTGCTGCCTTACTGTGAATGCAACGCCGGAGACCCGGGTTCGATCCCGACTACGGGATCTGTACGGAGTTTGTACGTTCTCCTGCGTGGGTTTTCCCCGGGATCATCGGTTTCCTCCCACACTCCAAAGACGTGCAGGTTTGTAGGTTAATTGGTTTGGTAAATGTAAAAATTGTCCCTAGTGGGTGTAGGCATGGTGTTAATGTGCGGGGATCGCTGGTCGGCGCGGACCCGGTGGGCCGAAGGGCCTGTTTCCGTGCTGTATCTCTTATCTCTAGGGACGACAGATGGCACAATGGGCTAAGCGTTCGGCTGGCAACCGGAAGGTAGCCGGTTCGAATCCCACTTGGAGTGCTTACTGTCGTTGTGTCCTTGGGCAAGACACTTCACCCACCTTTGCCTGTGTGTGAATGTGTGTGAGTGATTGGTGGTGGTCGGAGGGGCCGTAGGCGCAGATTGGCAGCCACGCTTCCGTCAGTCTGCCCCAGGGCAGCTGTGGCTACAGAAGTAGCTTACCACCACCGAGTGTGACTGAGGAGTGAATGAATAATGCGATGTAAAGCGCCTTGAGTATTAGAAAGGCGCTATATAAATCCCATCCATTATTAACAAAAAACATGGTCCCGATGTTGGGGGAGTCCAGAACCAGGGGCCACACACTTTTTAAGAATAAGGAGTAAGCCATTTAGAACGGAGACGAGGAAACGCTTTTTCGCACAGAGAGTTGTGAGTCTGTGGAATTCTCTGCCTCAGAGGGCGGTGGAGGTTGATTCTCTGGATACTTTCAAGAGAGAGCTAGATAGGGCTCTTAAAGATAGTGGAGTCAGGGGATATGGGGAGAAGGCAGGAACGGGGGGGGGGGGGGGGGGTACTGATGCTGGTTTACACCATAGACACTGAACACTCGAGTAGATCAGCAGGTCAGGCAGCGAGCATCTCTGGAGCAAAGGATTAGGTGATGTTGTGGGCGGCACTGTGGCCTAGCGGTAGAGTTACTGCCTCACAGTGCCAGAGACCCTGGGTTTCGACCTTTATCCAAGCCAATCACCGACAAACCTGTGCGTCTTTTGAGAGGCAGTGAAGAAAGCGAATGGTATGTTAGCTTTCATAGCAAAGGATTTGAGTATAGGAGCAGGGAGGTTCTACTGCAGTTGTACAGGGTCTTGGTGAGACCACACCTGGAGTATTGCGTACAGTTTTGGTCTCCAAATCTGAGGAAGGACATTATTGCCATAGAGGGAGTGCAGAGAAGGTTCACCAGACTGATTCCTGGGATGTCAGGACTGTCTTATGAAGAAAGACTGGATAGACTTGGTTTATACTCTCTAGAATTTAGGAGATTGAGAGGGGACTTATAGAAACTTACAAAATTCTTAAGGGGTTGGACAGGCTAGATGCAGGAAGATTGCTCCCGATGTTGGGAGAAGTCCAGGACAAGGGGTCACAGCTTAAGGATAAGGGGGAAATCCTTTAAAACCGAGATGAGAAGAACTTTTTTCACACAGAGAGTGGTGAATCTCTGGAACTCCCTGCCACAGAGGGTAGTCGAGGCCAGTTCATTGGTTATATTTAAGAGGGAGTTAGATGTGGCCCTTGTGGCTAAGGGGATCAGAGGGTATGGAGAGAAGGCAGGTACGGGATACTGAGTTGGATGATCAGCCATGATCATATTGAATGGCGGTGCAGGCTCGAAGGGCCGAATGGCCTACTCCTGCACCTAATTTCTATGTTTCTATGGTTTACACCATAGACACTGAACACTCGAGTAGATCAGCAGGTCAGGCAGCGAGCATCTCTGGAGCAAAGGATTAGGTGATGTTGTGGGCGGCACTGTGGCCTAGCGGTAGAGTTACTGCCTCACAGTGCCAGAGACCCGGGTTCGACATTAATACCAAGCCAATCAACGTACAAACCTGTGCGTCTTTTGAGTGTGGGATGAAACCGGAGTTCTCGGAGGAAACCCACGCGGTTCAGAACGTACAAACAAGCAGGGTGGAACCCGGGTCTCTGGCGCTGTAAGGCCAGAGACTCTACCGCTGCCCAACCGTGTCATCCTAAATTATTATAACTTAAGATTGGGGAATTCATTGGTCCACAGCAAAAGGATTTGAGTATAGGAGCAGGGAGGTTCTACTGCAGTTGTACAGGGTCTTGGTGAGACCACACCTGGAGTATTGCGTACAGTTTTGGTCTCCTAATCTGAAGAAAGACATTCTTGCCATAGAGGGAGTACAGAGAAGGTTCACCAGACTGATTCCTGGGATGGCAGGACTTTCATATGAAGAAAGACTGGATAGACTCGGCTTGTACTCGCTAGGATTTAGAAGATTGAGGGGGGGATCTTATAGAAACGTACAAAATTCTTAAGGGGTTGGACAGGCTAGATGCAGGAAGATTGTTCTCGATGTTGGGGAAGTCCAGGACAAGGGGTCACACAGTTTAAGGATAAGGGGAAATCTTTTACGACCGAGATGAGGAAAACATTTTTTACACAGAGAGTGGTGAATCTGTGGAATTCTCTGCCACAGAAGGTAGTTGAGGCCAGTTCATTGGCTATATTTAAGAGGGAGTTAGATGTGGCCCTTGTGGCTAAAGGGATCAGGGGTATGGAGAGAGGGCAGGCACAGGATACTGAGTTGGATGATAAGCCATATTGAATGGCGGTGCAGGTTCGAAGGGCCGAATGGCCTACTCCAGCACCTATTGTCTATGTTTCTATGTCATAAGATAGCCTGTGAGGGACTCGAGGTGATGTTTTTCCACTTTGCGTGTGACTTCATAGATCGGCCATGATTGAATGGCGGAGGAGCCTTGATGGGCCGAATGGCCTCTTTCTACTCCTATTCCTTATGACTGTATGGCTTTGCACGGGCAAGGTGAACTTTGCTTCAAGACACAAACGTCCAGTAGCCCAGCGAGCGCATGGTAGAGGAGGTTTATGAGAATTATCCCAGGAATGAGCGGGTTAACATACGATGAGCGTTTGACGGCTCTGGGCCTGCACTCGCTGGGGTTTAGAAGAATGAGGGGGGTGGACCTCATTGAAACTTACCAAATAGTTTAAGGCCTGGGCAGACTGGTTGTGGAGAGTCCAGGATTAGAGGTCGCAGCCTCAGAATTAAAGGACGTTCCTTCAGGAAGGAATTTCTTCAGTCAGAGGGTGGTGAATCTGTGGAATTCTTTGCCACAGACGGCTGTGGAGGCCAAGTCAGTGGATATTTTTATGGCAGAGATTGATAAGATCCTTGATTAGTGCGGGTGTTAGGCGTTATGTGGAGAATGGGGTTGAGAGGGATAGATCAGTCGTGATTAAATGGCGGAGTGGACTTAATGGGCCGAATGGCCTAACTCCGCTCCTATAACACAAACCTGTGAACTAATCTGTGGAATTCATTGCCAGAGGGCAGCGGCCAAGCCATTGGGGATTCCTGATTAGTACTGCTGTCATAGGTTATGGGGAGAAGGCAGGAGAATGGCATAGAGAGAGAAAGATAGTTAGTTCAACCACAGTTGAATGGCGGCATAGACCCGATGGGCCGAATGGGCCGAAATCTGCTCCCACGATTTAGGAACGTATGTAGTCGAGCTTTCTAGTTAGTGTCGCAGGAAACATGTTCCCGATGTTGGGGGAGTCCAGAACCAGGGGCCCCACACACACACAGTTTAAGAATAAGGGGTAGGCCATTTAAAGCGGAGACGAGGAAACACTTTTTCTCACACAGAGAGTTGTGAGTCTGTGGAATTCTCTGCCTCTGAGGCCGGTTCTCTGGATACTTTCAAGAGAGAGCTAGATAGGGCTCTTAAAGATAGCGGAGTCAGGGGAGAAGGCAGGAACGGGGTACTGATTGGGGATGATCACATTGAATGGCGGTGCTGGCTCAAAGGGCCGAATGGCCTACTCCTGCACCTGTTGTCTAACATTATTCACCTTCAGGCTTTGACTTACCGAGTCAGGAGGAAACGTTTCCATTCTTTTGTCATCACAAGGGCCCTCTGAATGGGCAGGCAATGAGTAACCAAGGATAACGGCTTTAAATGCACTCTTTATTTCTCAGTACAATAAGAATTCAGTAAATAGAGGTTATAATATTCAAAACTTCAAAATGGAAACATAGAGGCCACCTCATTCTTTAGTAAGCCTTTGAGGAACATGTGGAGACTGCCCAGCCTAGCCGTGGTAGTTATGACTGTAATTACTGCCCCAGTCCGACATTCCCGATAGTTTTCACTCCCGTCTCCTTCACCATGTCGGATGAAGCCACTAATGGTAAATTATTATGAGTTGCTGTCCGGGCAAACATTTCTTTTTTAAGCCACATTATCGAACCAAACCGGGCTGGATTTTGTACTCGAACCGATGGGTGTGAGTCCAAACAGGCCGTGGTCTCGGAGTTAAAGGGCGTTCCCTTTCGGAAGGAGATGGGGAGGAATTTCTTTGGCCAGAGGGTGGTGGATATGTGGAATTCTGTGCCGCAGAGGCCAAGACAGTGGATATTTTTTAAGGCAGAGATAGAGAGGTTCGGGATTAGCACGGGAGTCAGGGGTTTACGGGGAGAAGGCAGGAGAATGGCGTTGGGAGGGAGAGATAGATCAGCCGCGATTGAATGGCGGAGTGGGCTTGATGGGCCGAACGGCCTGTTTCTGCTCCTGTCACATGAATGTTACAGACAGACAAACCTCTGACTGCAATGGTCGACCGGTGTAGCATTCTCAGGGTGAATACACCATGGATCGCACGCACACACGCACGCATACACACATGCACACACGCCCACACATGCACGCACACACACACACACATGCACACACGCACACACGCACGCACGCACACACACACACACATGCACTCACGCACACACGCACGCACGCACACACACGCACGCATGCACACACACACATGCACACACACACACAACAAACACCTTCCTTAAACAAGCCAACATTTAGTTTAAGAAATAACCGCAGATGCTGGAAAAATATATGGATGTTCTACAGATGCACCCTCACCCGCTGAGTTTCTCCGGCATTTTTGTCACCATTTAGTTTTTAGTTTAGAGATACAGCGCAGAAACAGGCCCTTCGGCCCACCGAGTCCGTTCCGCGCCGACCAGCGATCCCCGCACATTCACACTCTCCTACTCGCACTGGGGACAATTTTTCCATTTATGCCAAGCCAATTAGCCAACAAACCTGCACGTCTTTGGCGTGTGGGAGGAAACCGGAGCACCCGGAGAAAACCCACGCAGATCACGGGGAGAAAACGTGCAGACAAGCACCCGCGGTCGGGATCGAACCCGGGTCTCTGGCGCAGTGAGGCGGCAACTCTGCCGCCCCTAATATGACGCAAAGTTACGTGTAAGCTGATCGCAAAACGCACACGGCGGGAAGACAAGCAAATGAACAGACTAACCCCATAAGCCCTTCCTTTTTGATCGCCACTATCAAGGCTGCTTGGTATGTCCTACACCGACACCAACTGCAAATAATTTATTATTAATGTTTAATGTTTTGTGTCACTTGCGGGCGGAGCACCAAGGCAAATTCCTTGTATGTGAATACTTGGCCAATAAACTTATTCATTCTTTCATTCACTTTCCAGCTTCATTTATTTAGTTTTAGTTTAGTTTAGATACACAGCGCGGAAACAGGCCCTTCGGCCCACCGAGCCCGTGCCGACCAGCGATCCCCGCACCACCCTACACGCACCAGGGACAATTTGACATTTTAAAATTTAGATCGATACCAGGCCGATTAATCAACGCCATCGGAGTGAAGGTGGGTCCAGTCAGTGCGTCTTCATTCAGATGACAGTGGGAGGAAACCGAAGATCTCGGAGAAAACCCACGCGGGTCACGGGGAGAACGTACGGCGGTCAGGATCGAACCCGGGTCTCCGGCGCTGTGAGGCAGCGATTCTACCGCTGCGCCAACGTTGTGTCCCGTTCACTATCGATGTTTCCTGACCTTAAACCTCAGTCTGTAAACACAGTCTGTTTATTAGACATTCGCCGACTTCCATCGCCATTAATTAGTCACGAGAAGAACCATCTTTAAACGTGCACCACCGCTCATAGCGGGTGTGTGTGTGTGTGTGGAGGAAGGAACTGCAGATGCTGGTTTAAACTGACGATGGACACAAAGAGCTGGAGTAACTCAGCGGGACAGGCAGCATCTCTGGAGAGAAGGGAATAGGTGACGTTTTCTAGTTATCACCCAGCATCCAGCCAACAATGGAGCATTGTGAGCTCTATCTTCCCGTGATCAGTTATTTTTTGCATATCTTTCATGCATTTGATCCAGATCACCTTCCACATCTCTCAGTAAGGAAGGGTAACAAGAGTGAAACACACGTGAAAACAAGAGTGAACCATTCTGCATTTCCTTGACCATCGATTGCCTTGATCTGTCGTTTTCACGCCACACCCTTCCACATATCTCCAGGCTCCCCCCCCTCCCCCGACGCTCAGGCTGGAGAAGGGACTCGAGCCGAAACGTCACCCCGTTCCTGCTCTCCGGAGATGCTGCCCGAGTTACTCCACCATTTTGCGCCTTATCTTGGTGAGCGAAGGAAGAGGCTTCACGCACACCAATGGCTCTGCCAAGATGGAGTCGGGCGGGAAACGTCCTGGCGTGATGCTGAGCGAGCCAGGTTTTTGATAGCCCTGTGGGACAACGTTAGTTAAGAACTCTAGGCGCCGTTTGTGTTCTAACCCGGAACATTTGGCGGTTCTAAGATGGTTCTTTGCCGAATTATATGGAAAATACTTGCTGGTGAGGTCACATTCGGAGTATCGCGTTCGGTTCTGGGCACTGCGTTACGGGAAAGATGTCGTCAAGCTGGAAAGGGTGCAGAGGAGATGTGGCCAGGGTGTAAAAGCAGCAACTCTACCGCTGCACCAGCGAGCCGGCAAAAAGCTCAACTCAAGACCCGGTCAACAACAAAATACGTCTCGGTGGCGATAGCCTAGGTGG